>NC_060160.1:12239205-12246894 GCF_021292245.1 Micropterus dolomieu | reverse complement strand
TAAGTCCTGCTAAGAGTAAACAGAGGAGTGGAAGTTCAGTGCTCGTGCTCGGTCGCATGCAGGCGGTCCTGGTGCACCTTAGGATGTGACATGCAGTGGATCTTTAGCCTGGTGAGTGTCCCAGTAGTGTTTTCCTTGAAATGGATCCTCTCCCCCTTAATGAATCCAAACGCAGCTGGCCATGTCCCACACGGACACCGAGAGCTTTAACCCTAAACTGACCTCAATTTGACACCACCAGATGAAATTTTACCTCCTGTTAATACCATCCACTGATTTTTTCATACGCCTAAGAGTTATGTGTGCGCCTGAAAAGGCTCGCAACGTGAAAGCCACTTGTAAGAAATATAAAACTACTTAAAAAGTCTAATTGTCTTTGGTAGGTGTCCTCCTGGAATTATCTGGCTTGTAAACGCGGTCAGGTTATAAGCAGGGGAGTTGAAGTTGGCACAGGTCTTTGTTTATGAGGAAAATTAATTTTAATTACCCATTGAGTGAATGATGATTAAAATAAAATTAGAAAATGAAACACCGACTTGTGTATTGTCATATCAAAAGCTGTTATTAAGCGAAATTAGCCTATTTCACAACCTAAATATTGTTAATGATGATGTCTTGTGTTTACAGCGTCCGTTAGTTGCTCAAATAAATAGTTCACAAAAGAAGGAGTTAAAAATGTCACGTCGTTGGGAGCCGTTGCTGGAAGTTTTATAGGGAAGGATGTGTTTCTGTGGAGCCGTACATTGGACACGCATAATTAGCCTCTGCTATTTTCACACGCTCTTCGGGTGTTTACATCACTCTCCTCGGGGGCAAATCACATATTTCCACAATAAATGGAAAGAAAAGCGAAAAAAAAAAAATAATCGCCAAATCTAGAAGTAGCCTATGTATATTTTAAAAATCGCCCCAGCGTTTGGATTTTCGGGATACAGCTGTGCGCATTAACAGCAGATTAAACATTTATATGAGCATATATTCTGCATTTTTTAATAGTCGAGCCTCAAAACTTTCCCTTCACTGCGCTGTGAAAGGACGCGCGGTCACAACAAAGCGGTAGTTACAGTATAAGGTTTATGCTACTTACCGTGGTTGTCCAAAAGAGGAGGATGGAGGAAAAAAAAGTCAAGCGTTAGTGCACAAATCAACGTGAACGATAGTATTTAGCTTATGAAAATATCAGTCTTCAATAGCAGAGTCTGCCGGGCTGGTTGTGTTTACAGAGTGTTAAGAGAGACTTGGAGACGGTGAATGCCTTGGCTCTCTGCGCACTGTTCTGCAGCTCCTTCCCGGGGTATTGCACGTTGAAATGTCCACACAGCCGTTTGTCAAACCCTGCAGTCCTACCCTCCCCCCCCCCCTCCCCCCCCCACCTTTATGCCAACAAACATAACTGTTGTCACGGTTTCATTTATTAAATGGTTTTAAAAAAAACACACAAAAAAACACAACAGCAGCTACTTCTGTAATCGACCCTGAGCCACTCTGCTTGGTATTTTGTTTGTTGGGGGAGTTTATTGACCCTCCAACGGTAGCCACAGCCCATCTCCCTGAGCATGTGTCCACCTTAATCCTAACCTGTGAATAATTAATTTCCACCATCAAAAATGTCACGCAGCCATAAATGGAGCCTTTTATGTGAGAATCTGTCAATACAGCCATGATGCCATATTAGCATTGATGGAGCTAAATATTATGGGATAGATGGCCTGCTTCTGTTTTGTGCGTCAAAGTGCTCAAGCTCCAAAAGGGGCTTCACTGCAATCAATGGCCGGAGCGTTGCTCCTCCTCTAAACTTCAATCTCCTCGCATGATTGATGATCTTGGGGAGCTTTGATAATTGACTACTCTGAGGTAAGGCACGGATTTTTATCAAGAGAGGGGATTGGACGAAAGAAACATACAAAATTACTTTTTCCGCAAAAGCTTTTTTTTTCCTTGGAAAAGTTCATTCTGGGCTTAGAGGGGTGCTGCGTGTCTTTAATTTGCTGAAAAAGACCAGAGCAATAATTAGCTGCAAGATTAGGAGGTATTACTGAGATATTAGGCACACCGGCTTACAACCACAAAACAGATAACAAGTAAGCGTCATGCTCATATATTAAACTCAGCATTCGTAAGATGTCCTGATAATTTTAGCTGAAGATGCTTTATAATCTTTTGTATAACGTCTAACACTGAATGTAAGGATGGATAGCAGTTAATTTTTGTATTGGTTATTTGTGCGTAAAGGTTTGGGTGCATCATGCGTAATTCTGCATTAAAATTATTATTTTTTAAACTCTAAATCATGATTCATGTAGTTTAATTCAGTCAGTGTTGTGCTTAATTTAACACAGAGGAGAGATGCAGCTGAAGTGTCCGCGCTGGTAAACCTTGCTCATTCAGCCTTTTCTGCCTTTCCTTTAGGGCTCCTCTCTGCGAAAAAAGGAATTGGGTGGGAGTTGGAGCTGTGTTGGTTTGGCTTTTACCCCCAGTGTGGAGTTGAAGCCGTCCCTGTGCCTCGCATATACTCTGCATATCACAAGATTTGGTCTCTCCTCTCTCTTTTCTGGAGCTGCTGCAGGACTGGCTATGGCCACCACTACTTCCGGGATCCGTCATTTCACTCGCCCACCGCTCAGCGCTGCGAACTGACTCTGTTTCTATAAGCAAGCTAGCAGCCAACCTGCCAACACTCGCTGACACTCACTCATCTCAGTTTCGCCAGATAGACGAAATACCTACGGGGGAAAGAAAGGAAAGATCTGAATCGCAATCTCTTAATTTCTGCTGCTTTTCCCCCCTTTTTTTACAGTGATAATAAAACAAGATAGCGATCTGGAGGCATTAAAGGAGACGCGGACTTGCGGGATGAAAACGGACTAAAAAGATTCGTCCTTCTCTTGAACATCATCACCAACCGTCATTCATTCATTACCTTGACAACCTCTGGCTTTGATTGACAGCTGGAGTGGCAAAAAGCCATGAGACACGACAGTGTAGTTACATGCAGGTTGTTGATGGGCCGATTGTAACCTTCACTTTGGCGCATTTTTTCTTTTTTTTTCCGAGGAAAGAGGGAAAACAAGAAAAATTGCAAAACTCCCTGATGCTACGATTTCAACTGAACCACACTGGCGAATAGGAGAAGTCGCAAAGTTGGTTGAAAAGGAATCTTGCCACTAAATCACTTTCTAACCGGGACTGGGATATTAAATATACGACAGATTCAGGAGTTTATTGGAGCGCAGCCTGATGGCGCAAAGGGTAGGTTTTAAATCTCCTACACTTACCTGTTCAAATCCACTGTAGGGAGGCCCTCGTATCGATAACCTCTTGTCGGATGGTTGCAAATTTACAAAGTATTCATATCAAAGCCGCTGTATTTGACATTCTCGCAGCACCCTTACTCTTCAAGCAAAGTGACAGCCTCTGCTTTTACCGACAGCCTCCACGACAGCCGTGGAACAGTTTCGCAGGAGACTCCAAACTAAATCGCTCTTTTCACCCACCAAACTCTCTTTCGTGGAGCACCTAAGTTATAATGTTTTTGGTAATGACAAACAGTTTAGCATATATATATATATATATATATATATATATATACATATATATATATATATATATATATATACATATATATATATATATATATATATATATGTAGATATATTAAATGACACTTTTCTGCCCTGGCTCCAGCGCATTTCAGAGCAACAGCTTATTTGTTTCTCCTTTGCGTACATTCAAAATGAGACGGCATGCTTTTTGTACTTTTCACATTTGTTTAAACAGTAACCGGACAGCCCGCTGACATTTGCTCTGATTTTATTCCCAGTACGATGAGCTGGCCCATTACGGTGGGATGGACGGAGTCACGGCGTCGATGTACGGGGACCCGCATGCTCCCCGGCCGCTTCCCCAGGTCCACCACCTGAACCATGGACCGCCGCTGCACGCCAGCCAGCACTACGGAGCCCACGCTCCTCATCCAAACGTTATGCCCACCAGCATGGGCTCAGCTGTCAACGACGTTTTAAAGAGGGACAAAGATCAAATTTATGGGTAAGGTTTGCATGAACCAAATAGGCATAGAATTATTTTTTTTCCCCCACAAGTTTTCAGCTTTTCTATAAGTTCTTTTTATTGGAGTTTCTCTCCCAGCGCTAAATTTAAATAGTGTTTTGTGCAGGATTGACCGCAATTTTGGAGCTCCATTGTTGGTCAGCAGAGTTTAGTTGATGTGTAATTTTATAGGCATTATAGAAGGCATCGTCAAGCCTGCAGTATGTAAGAGTAAGCCTTGAGCTTGAAATACAAGCTATAAAATAGTGTGGAAGCTCTCTGTGTATAGTCCAAGCTTGAAAGTCACAGACTGCATGGAAATATAATAAAAACTATTTTCAACATCATAACAATACTTGCATGTTATAAAGTTGGCTTTAATATTACTGCTTATTTGTCTATCTTTAAAATAGTCTTAACTCGTTTAAACGTTCTTGTTGCTGCCTGCAAAAACTTCTTAAATGTTTTCAAATATTATTTGCAGCAGCACAGACATACAGAGCGTTACAACGCGCCATGTGTCTTTTATAGTTATACTTTTCTGTAATTAATTATACTATCATGTTATTCTAAAATAATGAAATAAAAGAAAACGTATTTAGGCGCTCTTACTGGTGATTGCAAAACTTCCCTAATGTTTTTAGACATTGCTCACTAACACACGTACATAGAAAGTACTATAATCCACAGTGTATCATTATAATCTGGGATGTAGTGCAGAGTAAATCCTCTTCATCTCTTTTACTCACGTTTTCATATGCGCAGTAGGGTTTACCTTCATTTGTACACTGACACAAATCTAAATCACGCAAATTAAGAAACTGACGCCAATTTTATGAACGTTTGTTCTAGAAATAGCATTTCTTCCCCCCCGAATTATAGTTTAGTTTTCAAAAATTATTTTGGTGCCTGTTTGTGCCATGGTGATTGAACTGAAGTTAGACACATTTTTTATTCACCTCTGCCTCAGGTTGTAGTTGTAGCTTTGATAAGAAATAATTAGTAAAGTTCTTTGTGCCTCAGTACCTCTGTAGTGTAACTCTGCAAAATTATTATTCCATTTAATATTTTTGCAGACTGTAATTTCTGTAAAATCCCTGTGAACGCTTTTGTGTGTCAGTCTTGTCTTTTTTTGTTGTTGTTGTAGAGTTTTGTTGACTTCTCAGCCGTTTTTACTTTGCACTGCAAGAAATGTCAGTCTCAATAAGTCCGATTAATATCATATTGAGTCTAAAATCCCCACATTTCTCAAAACGAGGAGTAAAATATTCCAGATGCTATTCATTTATTCATCCAACTCAAAACTTCTTCAAACAATGATCTTGGATCCAGATATGTTTTTTCAGTCGCTGTCTGTCTAATTTTGAAATGCGGTCACTTTTACACACTTACAAGTGTGTAAAAGCTATACATCGGGTAAAGAGGTAAACGTATCTCATCCCGCTGTGTTATATTTCTCAGTTACTGTAAGGGAAGTAAGACTTTTAGGGCCAGAGAGCCGACAGATATGCAGGTTGATTGGACATTTTTTGCAGCGGGCATTGTGGAGCCGGTGTGCTGCTTGTACTCAGGCTGTGTTTCCCCTCTTGCAGTCACCCTTTATTCCCACTGCTCGCACTGGTTTTTGAGAAGTGCGAGTTGGCGACGTGTACTCCGAGGGAGCCCGGCGTAGCAGGCGGCGATGTCTGCTCCTCAGACTCCTTCAATGAGGACATTGCAGTCTTTGCCAAGCAGGTCAATTTGAAATATTTAAAATAAATATATATATATATAGAGAGAGACATTTTGGATGTTGTGGCTGCGTTATGCATGACAGGTAGTTTTCTGCCTGCTTTAATTTTTGTTATTGCAATAAAGCGTCCTCTTGATATGATTAAAGAATAGTGTGTTCTCAGCAGAATTTCCTTCTTAAAACAGAAGTTGTCTCCTTTTTGAAGAGTTTTATTATCAGGTTACATTTCAGGAGAGAAATAAGACGCGCATTCCGCACATTTCATGCCAAACTAACTTTGACATTTGGTGTATTATTTTAGGTCCGAGCAGAAAAACCTTTATTTTCATCAAATCCAGAGTTGGACAATTTGGTAAGCGCACACTTTGACCTCTCTCTCTCTCTCAGTAATTGCCGCCTCGCTGCGGTTATACTCTGCCTTGTTTTGGGATACCCTGGAGTGCTCGCAGCATCACACAGTAAATATGTGAACATATGATTTAAACTTCCGCACAGATGTCAGATCAGTTCTGAAGTGAAGCTGTGTGACCACATTTGCCGCTGTCATTGTTCAGTCTTCCCATCTAACTGACCTAGCTGACCAGTGTGTGATAACCAGTTTTGTAAAATGCAGCCTCCTTTTAGAGTTAAAAAAATGTTTTGCTGGCTGTGGTGCACTCCAAGGTGTTATGACGATCGGAGTATGATAACGCTAACACAAGTGTAAAGAAAAATATTAATCCTCTATTCTGTGATAGAAATTGTGCTTATTTTGCTCTTTATTTTCAGATGATACAAGCCATACAAGTATTACGGTTTCACCTCTTGGAATTAGAAAAGGTAAATACTGCAAATCTTTATATTTTAGACTCTGTAGCAAACGCATGACCCCACCTGCACAAACAGCCTGTATTTGAATGTAGGCCCTATCTGATATTATTACAAGTGCTTTAATATTCACTGCAGTGCTGTAGTTATTAGCAGATGTTTAAAAATAAACCGGCATGCATTGGGAGAAAGTTTCATTTTCATAAAATATGCTATTTTATTTAGCCAACTATTTATGTGACTATTGATAAAATATGTTGGAGCCTCTTTGCTCACGTTGCACATTGTTATCGATCGTCATATTTGGTTTCAACTGCTCATTACTTCCCCAGCTTTACGGCATGCTGTTTATTTTTTGACGTTCAACTTGTTGCTCCAGTCTCAGGAGAATAATAAGCACTGCAACAATTTCACTATTGTTTCCTCGCCGCCGATAATGTCCCTTAATTAGAGTTATTCTTGGACTGGCTGGAGCGTTTCCCCATCCTGAAAAACGGTGTTTTCTTCATTTTTCTAGGTGCATGAGCTCTGCGACAATTTTTGCCACCGGTACATCAGTTGTTTGAAAGGAAAAATGCCAATAGATCTAGTTATTGACGAACGGGATGGCAGCTCAAAATCAGATCACGAAGAGCTCTCGGGATCGTCGACTAACCTTGCAGATCACGTAAGTGACAGAACCTTTATTATATTCATAATATGTGACGTGCTGTTTCTGGCAGCGTCTGCAGGCGTCTCTGCTGCTGCTGATAGAGAATATATCTATCTATCTATCTATTTATATATCTATATCTATTTCTATATATATAATATATGTATATAATTTCTTTGTTTTGTTTTTGAAAAAACATTGCGTATGAATAATCGGCTAAATAATCAGATTTGTTTGATGTTTCTCATAATGCAAACTTTTGTGCTACTTAGCCTCTGCTCAGTGTGTGACCCTTCTGTGCCATCAGTAAATAGAGCATGCTCTGTTCTGCAAGGAAAATCTGCCGATCGATGTTCTAAGGTCAAAAGCTAGATGTGATACAATAGACTGAGTTATTGTTTTAGTCTTTTGATTAGGGGCAGTCATGTGTGCATAATGTGTCCTTTGCTTG
>NC_060160.1:12235739-12239105 GCF_021292245.1 Micropterus dolomieu | reverse complement strand
TTCTTCCCCCCCGAATTATAGTTTAGTTTTCAAAAATTATTTTGGTGCCTGTTTGTGCCATGGTGATTGAACTGAAGTTAGACACATTTTTTATTCACCTCTGCCTCAGGTTGTAGTTGTAGCTTTGATAAGAAATAATTAGTAAAGTTCTTTGTGCCTCAGTACCTCTGTAGTGTAACTCTGCAAAATTATTATTCCATTTAATATTTTTGCAGACTGTAATTTCTGTAAAATCCCTGTGAACGCTTTTGTGTGTCAGTCTTGTCTTTTTTTGTTGTTGTTGTAGAGTTTTGTTGACTTCTCAGCCGTTTTTACTTTGCACTGCAAGAAATGTCAGTCTCAATAAGTCCGATTAATATCATATTGAGTCTAAAATCCCCACATTTCTCAAAACGAGGAGTAAAATATTCCAGATGCTATTCATTTATTCATCCAACTCAAAACTTCTTCAAACAATGATCTTGGATCCAGATATGTTTTTTCAGTCGCTGTCTGTCTAATTTTGAAATGCGGTCACTTTTACACACTTACAAGTGTGTAAAAGCTATACATCGGGTAAAGAGGTAAACGTATCTCATCCCGCTGTGTTATATTTCTCAGTTACTGTAAGGGAAGTAAGACTTTTAGGGCCAGAGAGCCGACAGATATGCAGGTTGATTGGACATTTTTTGCAGCGGGCATTGTGGAGCCGGTGTGCTGCTTGTACTCAGGCTGTGTTTCCCCTCTTGCAGTCACCCTTTATTCCCACTGCTCGCACTGGTTTTTGAGAAGTGCGAGTTGGCGACGTGTACTCCGAGGGAGCCCGGCGTAGCAGGCGGCGATGTCTGCTCCTCAGACTCCTTCAATGAGGACATTGCAGTCTTTGCCAAGCAGGTCAATTTGAAATATTTAAAATAAATATATATATATATAGAGAGAGACATTTTGGATGTTGTGGCTGCGTTATGCATGACAGGTAGTTTTCTGCCTGCTTTAATTTTTGTTATTGCAATAAAGCGTCCTCTTGATATGATTAAAGAATAGTGTGTTCTCAGCAGAATTTCCTTCTTAAAACAGAAGTTGTCTCCTTTTTGAAGAGTTTTATTATCAGGTTACATTTCAGGAGAGAAATAAGACGCGCATTCCGCACATTTCATGCCAAACTAACTTTGACATTTGGTGTATTATTTTAGGTCCGAGCAGAAAAACCTTTATTTTCATCAAATCCAGAGTTGGACAATTTGGTAAGCGCACACTTTGACCTCTCTCTCTCTCTCAGTAATTGCCGCCTCGCTGCGGTTATACTCTGCCTTGTTTTGGGATACCCTGGAGTGCTCGCAGCATCACACAGTAAATATGTGAACATATGATTTAAACTTCCGCACAGATGTCAGATCAGTTCTGAAGTGAAGCTGTGTGACCACATTTGCCGCTGTCATTGTTCAGTCTTCCCATCTAACTGACCTAGCTGACCAGTGTGTGATAACCAGTTTTGTAAAATGCAGCCTCCTTTTAGAGTTAAAAAAATGTTTTGCTGGCTGTGGTGCACTCCAAGGTGTTATGACGATCGGAGTATGATAACGCTAACACAAGTGTAAAGAAAAATATTAATCCTCTATTCTGTGATAGAAATTGTGCTTATTTTGCTCTTTATTTTCAGATGATACAAGCCATACAAGTATTACGGTTTCACCTCTTGGAATTAGAAAAGGTAAATACTGCAAATCTTTATATTTTAGACTCTGTAGCAAACGCATGACCCCACCTGCACAAACAGCCTGTATTTGAATGTAGGCCCTATCTGATATTATTACAAGTGCTTTAATATTCACTGCAGTGCTGTAGTTATTAGCAGATGTTTAAAAATAAACCGGCATGCATTGGGAGAAAGTTTCATTTTCATAAAATATGCTATTTTATTTAGCCAACTATTTATGTGACTATTGATAAAATATGTTGGAGCCTCTTTGCTCACGTTGCACATTGTTATCGATCGTCATATTTGGTTTCAACTGCTCATTACTTCCCCAGCTTTACGGCATGCTGTTTATTTTTTGACGTTCAACTTGTTGCTCCAGTCTCAGGAGAATAATAAGCACTGCAACAATTTCACTATTGTTTCCTCGCCGCCGATAATGTCCCTTAATTAGAGTTATTCTTGGACTGGCTGGAGCGTTTCCCCATCCTGAAAAACGGTGTTTTCTTCATTTTTCTAGGTGCATGAGCTCTGCGACAATTTTTGCCACCGGTACATCAGTTGTTTGAAAGGAAAAATGCCAATAGATCTAGTTATTGACGAACGGGATGGCAGCTCAAAATCAGATCACGAAGAGCTCTCGGGATCGTCGACTAACCTTGCAGATCACGTAAGTGACAGAACCTTTATTATATTCATAATATGTGACGTGCTGTTTCTGGCAGCGTCTGCAGGCGTCTCTGCTGCTGCTGATAGAGAATATATCTATCTATCTATCTATTTATATATCTATATCTATTTCTATATATATAATATATGTATATAATTTCTTTGTTTTGTTTTTGAAAAAACATTGCGTATGAATAATCGGCTAAATAATCAGATTTGTTTGATGTTTCTCATAATGCAAACTTTTGTGCTACTTAGCCTCTGCTCAGTGTGTGACCCTTCTGTGCCATCAGTAAATAGAGCATGCTCTGTTCTGCAAGGAAAATCTGCCGATCGATGTTCTAAGGTCAAAAGCTAGATGTGATACAATAGACTGAGTTATTGTTTTAGTCTTTTGATTAGGGGCAGTCATGTGTGCATAATGTGTCCTTTGCTTGCTTGTGTGCTGGAGATTTGGTGATTTGGACGTGTGTGTGTGCGCATTAGAGGGTGCGCGTGCGCGTGTGTAAATCGCTGTCGTGCATTATGGAGAGATGCAGGCTGAAAAAAAAAACGTGAGGCAATTATGTGTTACGCAGGTTTAACGTTAAAGCAGGGTATCAGCGGTAAGCTTTAGCTTTAGGCCAATATTTAAAAAGAAAAGGGCTTTATATTTGGGGCTGTGGGAGCTGGATATGGCCTGTGCATAAAGCTGTGGATTTTGCTGCAGAGGTGGAGAAAGTGGTAGCCCATTGAAATAGATCTCAGAGCTAAAGGCTTACCATCAATGTCAAGTTCACAAGGCATATGATGGTTCGTCTGGAGGCCTTCCATTGCTGTTGATGTTAATGTGTTTAATTGTTTCCTATTGATTGCCGTGTGGTTTGCTCTGCATGGCTTTCTCCTCTGCTCCCCATTTTATGGCTGGAGGCTCCATAATGCTGAATTCAATTATATGCACCTGAAGTACAGTAGCTTTAAATTTCAAGATCGATTCCCTAGTTTAGATCGTGCATTTTCGGTGTAATAAACACATGGCCCCC
>NC_060160.1:12145641-12235719 GCF_021292245.1 Micropterus dolomieu | reverse complement strand
AAAAACACCCCCCCCCCCCCCCCCCCCCCGCAATATGGATTGAGCTGACAGTGTATTATTGGGTTGATATCTGTGAATTATTGCGTCTTGCATGCCTGTGATAAAGCTAATGTTTTGGTGGAGAAGAAAATGAGTGGCTATTGCTACAAAGTGACTAGTTGATATCTGTGCAGCACAAGGCCAAGCCTATTAGGAATTAAAGCAGATTTAAGTGTTATGCAAAGTCACTGTGCTGCATCTGTTGGGTCTGGCTATAGGCCTAATAGCGGTGGATTCCCTTAGAAAGCCCGTGGCGTTTACAGGGCCAAGCAGCGCACCGCACAAGGTGAATTAAAACATAATTAGACCGAAGATGCCGATGTTGGTTTGAGAAACGGTCAAAACGGCAACATTGCGGTCCTCCAACACAAGTGTAGAAATGAGGCATGCTGTTGTTTATATTGTAGAGATTAGATAAACTGGCCTGTTTAGTTTCATGGCAGATGGTTGATACTCAAGCCAATTTCCAATGGTGCCTCCAGTGCTCAGACACCAGCTTTGTCATCAGCCCACTTGTGAGAAATATTTTGAAAATTAGATATGCCAATAAAGCAAATCAGGAGCAGCAATAAACAAAAGAGGTTGCAGGACAAGCCATTTTTATTGGAGTCATTTGACTGACCACCTCATTAGGTATTTAACTTTTGATGGATTTATTTCACTTTTGTGGCAATGAACATTTTATTATAGCTAACTGCTTGGCTGAATTTGAGAAGAGAAATTTTTTTTTAGTTTTTTTTTTTTTTTTTTTTTTTTTTTACCATGTTTGCTTTTACAGCTCTGAGCACAGAGGTGATTTTAATGATGGCTACATGTTATGGAAATATACACACACCAGCTTATAGTTATTTTTTGCTAAAAAAAAATACAGTGCCTTATGTTTGTACAGTGTGTGAGAGCATGTGTGCACCTCATGAAATAATATTTGCAGAAGTGACACTATTGAGGTGAAAATGTGCAGTCTTGATCTCAAAGCCCTGTAGTAAATAGTTAACTTCTTCAGAGTAATTTCCATCTCTAATTTAAAGGAGTTCAGCTTTTCATGAATGAATTGCGCTTAGAATATTGGAGACAATGCACAAAAATGCATTTGGCTGCAAAACTGTGGCGCTGGATGGAAAGCGATGTCTGTCCTACTTGTCTTGATTTATTTATTTTATTTATTCATTTGTATTTGGCTTTATTTTATTATTCATTTCTGTCCTCGCTTCCCATTGAGGAGAGGAAGGCGGTTTGATAGTTAGATATGCTAATTTATTTAGTTAGAATCTCTCACGTCCATTTTTCTTTGCTTTGATATGCATTTTTAATATATAGCCCTGGGCTACATCTCATTTGGCGAAAGTTGTTTTTTCTGGAGATGATGAGGCTCTTCACTGTGAAGGAGGCGGCCCGTTGAGCTTGTTTTTTTTTTGTGTGTGTGTGTTTCCTTCCTTCCTTTTCTACCTCTTTCTGTTTCCCTCCTCTCCCCACTTCATACCTGACAGTGGAACATAACAAGCGCAGTTTTATTTACACTTGAATGCAGCATTGTCTTCGAGATGATTGGATTATGGTATAGTGAGAGCGGGATGAGTCCTTGCTGACACTGTTGATTTCCCTCATTCACTTGCAGTGACTGTCTCAACTATGGAGCCCACCCAAGCCTTCCTAACTCATCGCCCCTCCTCAGATCAACCCCATCCCAATTAAAAGAAAGGAGGGAAAAAAAGATGTTGTATTACACATGAAGGGTGATGGGGAAAAAGAAAAGAAACACAGAGCTGCATAGATTTGTAAATGGTTGATACAGTGTGTGTGCTTGTCATTGGTTTGCTCTCTTGTCTTTTAATTAATGAATACAATTTCTGTCTCTTCTGTGCTACATCCAATTAGGGAGGCAAATAGAATTAACAGTGTCTGAATATTATCTGTTCTAATGAATTAGCCTTTGTGTCTTCTCGTGCTATTGTGCCGCTTCTTCAGTCAAGCTTACATATTAGGAGAAGGTTTTTCATTTCCTCCATGCATATCTTTGAATTTATGCATCGTTTCAGATTTGTCATACAGAAAATCTGTAGGATTTTCAGGTCCCCACGCTTTGTTTTGGAGAGCTTTCCTCAGGGAGTGATAGTAGTTCCCATAGAGGTTATGGCGTAGCTTATCTTGACTCTGCATGGCTGGAAAGGTAAAAGGGGGAAAACATTTCTCTGTTTACATTTGATTCTCTAGTACAGGCTCTGAGAACTGAAGAGCATTGGTCAGACATGGTTATGTCACAGGTTCAGTCAAGTAATGCAATAGTTCATCTTGTGCCCATGCAGTGATTTACTGTGTGTATCAGTGGAGATGGGTGCTTAGTAATGTCCTGTTTCTGTATGCCACTATGCATGGTGCAGCGCACCCACAGCCCTCTGCCTCCACTCTCTGCCTGTGGACAGCAAGCCCTCGGGCCGAGCCGGCCTGCTGAACCGTGGAATTTGGAGTTTTGGAGGTGCTCTAATTCAACTAGCTTTGTTCTCCTCGGGGACCGACTACGCTTGGATCTCTCCCCCTTTCTCATGAAAACAGTGCATCGTTGACTTGGACCGCTCTATCTGTTCCACACAATTGTTTTGTGATGGTGGGATGTCTGGCCTAACATTTCCTATTTGATTAGTGTTCAGAGGCAGGGCCCTGTTGGCAGGCATATCTAATCATCGCTACCGTGGCTGGCTATCGAGGCTAGGCTCACTTGTTGCATCTCACACACTCCCCTTTATTTAACTGCATGTACGCTCTAAATGACTGCGATAAAAAACAGTTGCTGTGCAGTCGTTTTAGGATCATGACCTGCATGTGTGTTTACTTGCATTGAAATGCAACATAGTGTTACAGACATACTCTCAGTTGCAACTTTATTAGTAACACCTGTGCAATCTATTGGGATTCAATACAACAGTTCTGCCATAAGTTCTAACTTTAGGAAGTGTAAAATGTTCAGTTATGGCTGACATTATCAGAAATGTATAAATTCAATTAGATGTTTATTAATGAGGTCATATTTAAAGGTGGTGTTGTACTGGACTACGTTATGTTTAAAGGTGTTTCTAATCTTTTGTCCTCCCCTATTTATATACAAGAGTAAGGCAGAATATTAAAAACACCACTCAGTATAATACAGTCAAGAACACCACCACTATGTGCTCAAACACATAATTTAATTAAAACTATGACATGATATTGTCAACAAAAAACAGAACATTATAGGCATCATAGACGCTATGGCACAACATTTGTATTGGATCGCATTAGATTGTACATGTGTTCAAGTAAAGTGGCCTGAGTGTATATTTAAAGACTAATTTGAAAGCCCATATTTTAGGGTAATTTGTTACAAGGAATAACTGAGAATAGAATGATCTATAATGGCTTGTGTGTTTTATATTTATGCCATTTCATGTTTTGGAATAGCTCTGTCATTTTAATGTGGGGCAAACCCACAATTTAACATCTTCTTTCTGAGGACATGTTTGCAGTTTTAAATGTAATCTGCCATTTACTGCAGTGAAAAAGGTTGTTTTTGCCTCAGAGAAAGTTTTGAAGAATAAATACAACCAGTTAATCCCTTGTGTCTGTTAAAACATGATGCAGTGAATTATTAGCTGCTAAATTAAAGTCTCTTTATATTCCGGATAATTGAGGGTGTTGTAAATACTCAGTTGTTCAATAGAGCTACACCTACACTTTTCTAACGGGGCTGTATATAATTACGTGCTCAACCCAACAAAAATGTGTGAGGAGTTTTTCTCCGTTTATACCATGTGGCAAGATGTGTCTTGAAATGTCAGCTCGCTTTATGATTTACGGGCCTGTATGTTTCTGATGTGTCAGCAATTCTGTACATGTTCGGCACAGGATCCCTGAAGCTGCTCTTCGCAGTGGCAGTACAATGTACACACACACACAGACACACACACACACACACAGGCACACATATTCTCACCCTACCTTACACTGCTACTACACCAACAGATTTCTTCCCCTTTCCTCTAGGTTTCAGGGGAATTTTGAGGGAAATTCAATGATGCCGCTAAATCAATTTTATTTGAAATTCCTAGGGATGTAGGCAGAGTGCAGAAAGGGAAGTGAGATTGTGCCAGGCAGGTGTTTGTAAATGAGAAACAGGGGACAGGAGCAGAGGAGACGGCAGCATTCTGCTGCTCTCCTGTGGCCTGGCTCCACTACAAGCCTTCCTCCCCATATTGTCTCCTGCTTTTATATTAATTACAACTTGTATTATCAGCTGCCAGTTGCTAACCCCAGCAAATAGAAAAGGCTGCCCCTAGAGACCACGCTTCTTTTGTATCTTATTCTCAATGTAGTCCTATTGTATTTGTGTGCATGTGTTCCTGCCTGCACATGTACAGTATGTGTATTGCTTGCTCGCGTTCTCCTCCTCCTCCTCCTCCTGGTAACACTGCTCTTTAACACAATTAGTGAAGAGCATGGAGTGAACCATGTTTGACTCCTAATTATGCCCAGCTTTAGGGAATAGTCACATGGGCTAGAGGCCTTTTTTTCTCTTTTGCTTCTTCCTCTATTTTTTTCCCGAGGACTTCTTGTGTAGGTTGAAGAAGACTGTTTGGGTGACACGATTTTTTCCCCCAACTTGTTTGAACTTTATCAGACCCACGAGGGTTGTGACAAAATGGTTGTGTGTGTTTGTGTTGCGCGGTGCGGTGTCTGTTGATGCTCCCTCCATAGCTCAGAGAGGCCCACTAAATTATTCATGGGGAGGAAAGGCTGTTGCTTTCGTCGCCTTGTTGAGCTTGGAAAGTTAACGCTTTTGTTGTGGTATTTGTTGTCTTGTTTTGCAGTCAGGGTTATGAATGAGAGATGACTTACAGGTATTGAAAGAAGAGACTGTGTTTCATCACAAATATCTACTGCATATTCACTGGGCCTAGTATCCACTCTATTATTATTATTATTATTAGGTCATATAAAGTGCTGTGGTCTGCTTTTTGCCCTGTAAGATGCAAACTAACAAAGCATTATCTATATCATTACATTAAACCTACTAGGTAGCAAATCACAGCAAAGTATAATTCCCTTTAACACCATTAGCTGAGGTGTCTTTGAATTTAATTTAGTACCAGCACCATTAAAAATGACACATTACTCCGCAATGATAGCTAAATTAAGTCCTATCGATTCTGCTGTTGCATTAAAACCATGATGTGGCCATAGCTGGCAAGTGTTAGAGAGAGAGAGAACAAGAGAGCGTGAGTGTGTGAGAGCAGCAAGCATAGTTTTTCAGGTCTGTCTCGCATCTTGCCGGCAGTGGGTGTCTCATTGTGAGGAAGCAGAACCCAGTCATTTTCTTCTCTTGAAACAACAACAGCCTGTTCGGAGAGCACCGAGCCCAGCTCTGCCTAAGTACATTATGCACCCTGGGAGTCTGGGATTTTAACCTCTCGCTCTTCCTTCCCTCGTTGTTCCGTATGACAAAGACCAAATTAGGCTGTTTTCAAAGACTTTACTCACATTAGTGATTTTACTCGGCGTGAGCTGTGTTGAGAATAACAGAAAATGACTCTAATAAGAGACCTTATTCCCATGAAGTATCCCACTTGTTGATCCGTGGCAAAGAGGGTGAACACATCACAATCATCCGACCCTCTCAGAGCAGGGACACTTTTCCCTCCGCTCACTCTGGAGGGCTAAAACCCACGCATGAGCTATTGTTCACGCTGTCTTCTTACCCCTCTTCTGAGTAATTCTCCGAGCTCTTTATCTGATTGCCATCCGGTGAACAGCTGACGCTGAGAGGGCCTTGAGTGGAGCGGAGGGTCTGAAGGGCCTTGTGTGTTTCTGTCTGCTGTTTTCAGCTCTGAGCTGTTTGAGAAAACAGCCCTCCTTCCTCAAAAAACTTAGCAGATAAAAGGGCCTTGCTCACAGGCACAGCAGCAACCTCGCCTCCGCAGCAGAACAAGCAGCAGCACATCAGGACTGCACACCCAGGGGAGCTCGGCAGCCGCTTGTCTTATAGCCTCTGTTTCCCTACAAACCTCCACTAGTCTCCAGGCTCTGTCCTGTCTGTCCTATACCAGTACAGCTCACTCAGACTGGGGCACCAAAAGCAGGCAAGCAGGCAAGCAGGCAAGCAGGCAAGCAGGCTCCTTTCTGGCTGGAGCTGAGGGAAAAGAAGTTCATCAGGAACTCTACTGAAATTAGACAAAATGGTAAAAATGGTCTCTTTCTTGGAATACTCTGTGGCTTATTCATTTTCCCTTTGCTTTCGTTTGTATGTATATGTGTTTATGTGTGTTTGAGGGAGAAAAAGAACCCATAGCGGGAACTGAGAAGTGGGTTGAGGTTTGTGGGAAGCCTTGGTGCAGGCCTGTGTTTGTTTGGCTTGGGCTCCTTTCAAGGGGCTGCTTCTCTCGGGCCCCAGACAACGTTGGGCTTACGTTCGCCAACGTTTTGTCATCGTGCTGAGGTGACAGGTTTAATTGGGGAAGACTAGCGACGGATTTGGGAGCTATGAAGCTGTATCAACTCAGTGTGAGAGGCTGTTTGGAGTGGGTATTTGATCGAGCCTGTCCGTATGTGGGTGCAATTGTAGTAAATGACGTGATCGGTCTGTCCTTCTGTTGCCTGAATGGCAGAGGAAATTCCACCTCTAGCCTGCCTTCATGTGGCACTGATAAAGCCTTTCCTGTACAGTAGAAAATCCTGTTTCCCCGTGTGTGCCGACAGGGCAGTGGGGATTGACCAGGAAAGAGAGGAGGAGAAGGAGAGAAAATGAGCTGTAGAGGGAGGGAAGGAAAAGGGCAAGATGCCTTAAAAGCTATGAATTTGTTTATGGACATTTCTTTGAAGTTAGCCAGCAGAGATTTAACACTTTTTTTCAGCATGTGTTTGTATATATAAAAGTGAGTGTCTGTGCATGTGTGTTTATACTTCTTGCTCTATTATGTCATTAGCATGTGTGAGTAAGTGTATTTCTGCAAGCCTCTGTGGGCGTGTGTGTATGTCAGTGTGGGCGTGTTCACATTTTTGGCAGATTAGCTGGAGAATCACTGTCATATCTTATTTTCATTTCTGACAGTGGTAATGATTAATGGTGGCTGTGGTGTGTTTGGACTTTTTACCTCTATATTTCTCACTTGACACGGAAGTCTCAATTGGTTATGGTATAAACGAACTCCATTGGGCTCAGCCATATGTGTTTAGACAATTACTCACAAGTGCTCCACTTGCAACGTTCAAAATCAAACGCCACATTAACATGGCTGCGTTTTGCTCTCATGCATTAATGAAACACTTTGATTACAGTGTTTTGACTTATTGCCAGCTGCTTCAGTGCATTAGTTTCTTTCTATTCATCTATGATTTTAGTGGCATCGTTGATTCTCTGCTAGCTGTGAAATAGGCAGTAGGGCTCTTCGCCTTGCCAGGAGAATGTAAGCAGGCCAAGGACCCTCACAGTGCCTGTGGACTCTTACAGATGTCACTCTCACTTTTCCAGCATACTCATATGGTCTCTCTCACTTTCTGTGTCTCTCCCTCTCTACCTCCCCCTCTTCCCCTTCTCCCTCTTCCTGCTCTCTCTGCTCCTGGTTTGCGGTTTGGACGGGGAATGTGGATGGATGCACGGATGGATGGATGGATCCCACGCTCGCTTTCTCTCTTTTCAAACCTCAGAACCCAGCTTCCTGGAGAGACCATGATGACGCCACCTCCACACACTCAGCCGGCACACCAGGGCCCTCCAGCGGGGGACACGCTTCACAGAGTGGTGACAACAGCAGTGAACAAGGTGAGCCAGCTCAGAAATGGGCATGGGCATGCACATGCACGCACACTCTCTCACAAACACACACACAAGTATATATACATGCATGCACTTGTGCACTCAAGCACAAACACTTAAACATACAAAGATACAGGCACAGATCTATGCGGGACATATTAATCATCATTCAGGGGTAGAGTTGCCAACACTTCACTTTAACCCTGTCTAATGTGAGATCTACAATGAATAGATGCCACATCACTCTATACACATATGTCCCAGTACTTCCTTTTGCACATTGGATTATCCCGCTTTTTGACTGGCGTCCATGTAAACACATAGTCACACCTAAAAATGAACATGCTTATCCACTCGCACAAATACAAGCAACAGCCACTGTAATACACCAACCTAGTAAAGGGCTTTCTAAAATGTTGCTATTTAGAGAGCTAAACAAAAGCTGATGATTAATACTACATTTCTGCCAGTTCTTGTTTGCATTTAAACCTTATTAACTTTGCTCGCACAACAGTCCCAAATTATGTCTCAGTGAGCCTTGTGTTATCTAGTACGTGACCTGCCAAACAGTAATAATGCATTTCAAAACAAATGTATTTGAATTTATTACAGACAGCTTGTGCAAGTCACAGCTATCTGCCTTGAATTGTTGTCACGGTCTCTATCAATTTTGACATGTAAAGTATCGAAAGCATATGCTATTACTTTAATTTAGAAGTGAGGCCAAGCACCAATACATTGTGAGGTTAAAGTTGTTTGTTAAATGCAACTGCTGCCTGAACTAAGAGAACAGATGATGAGCTGCTGGCCTTTCCTTTCATGTCTTACCCTTGTTTTTAATGTACCAAGATCTCCTTTCACTGGCAGCAGAGTGTGTGTGTTTGTGTGTGTTTTGTGAGTTTCTTTCTGTATCCATGTGTGCCCCCTGGCAGTGTCCATGGTTTTGCATGAAATTTCATCACACCGTCTACACACGCAAACACACTCAAGCGCTCATATACACACTAATACCAGCGCACTCACAGAGTGAAGCCACTTGCTGTGTCCGTTCAAGGCTATCGTTTTGCCAATAAGTGATCAAATGTATCGATGTGATGTGTGTCTGTGGTGGGGTTAGTTAAATCATCATCTCCTCTTCAGACAGAAGCTACAGTTTGCAGCCTCTGAACCATTACTGACCACAGACTGAGGGGCCACATCAGACCTCTGTGTTTGGCTGTATCAAGACTAGTTGGATCACAGGTTGTTGTCAGGCTAGTTGATGATGGTTAAGAATTGGCTAAGTAACAGGATGTTTATGTTTAACAGTACAAGAACAACAAAGGAATGGGACAAAACAGTCTCTTGCTCAAGGACACTCCAGCTGGTCAAATGCTCACTGACACTGGGCTTACTCTCATATGATCTGTATACTGGACGGTCTCATTAAAGGATGGATTTTTAGAGTGAGAAAGCAAAAAAAAAGAAAGCGAGAAATTGCAGTACATTTAGGTGTTGGATTTTCTGGTGTGAAACAATACATGAGTGCAGGTTAGAAGACAGATAGAGTTTTACACTCATCTTTGCAACTGCAAAAGAAGCATGGGAGACGGAGACTGCAGAATCAACAGAGAGAGGAGGGGGGATGAGAGAAAGAAATGCACTGTCTATTGATTATCTTACACACATAAGTACAAGTGACCTGTAATCCACAGAGCACTTATCGACTCCTCTTCCCACCGTATCCAGTAACAGCGGATCAATACAGGCCAAAGACAGTTACGGTACGGCACTGTGCACTGGGCCAAGATAGACCTGGACTAGATCAGGGCCAGAGCCAGACTTACACTGAAGAGTGCTATATGCTAAATCCGCCAGCTAGTATAAGCTCATAATAGAAGCAAATATTTAAAAGAAGGCCAAGGAAGAGCCAATGAAGTGCAGAGGTGAAAGAGTAGAGAAGGGGAAAAAGTATGCAGAGTGAGAAAAGGGAGAAAGAGAAAGAGAGAGAGAGGGCAGCTGATTTAATGGTCTAATGAGGCCGTCCTCCAGCCAGTTGTTTTGTGTGAGGCATGCTCTGACCTTTCGCTCTGCTCGGGAGCCCCGCCGCCTCATTTTTCACATTCTTGCAATTACGTTAACGCTTGAAGCGCTCGCTGACTCCCAGCTCTGGCCCTTCCATTCTGACAGAGCCTTCCCTCCCCAACCTCTCCACCTTTCCGTACTCTCCTCCACTCCGCTCCACTCCACGCATGAACTCGCCTCCTATCTCAATACATTTCCACATAAAATTTGTAGTCCACACTCTCACGTCCACAGAGAAAATGTGAAATGTGTGCTTCACTTCAGTAATGGGGTCTTTAACAGCTTGGCCTCTGTTAAAAGGGGTGACGATGTGGATCAGTTGAGGAAGACAGAATAGATGGGAGAGAGTGAGAGCGAGGGAAGGAGAAAGAGTGAGTGAGAACCACGGTGCTTTTTGGTTTCAGCTGCCAAGAAAAACATCAACTTTCTTTCGCCATCTTCCATGTTGGAAGGTGTTTGTTGTAAAACTGATCCAGAAGCATCCCTCTGTTGAAAACATGACTCCGCTCAATTTCTTCCAAAAATGGTGATGCATTTCTGACCAAGTCCAACTGTTAAAAGGTTAAAACGTGTTTCCCTTTGCCTTTGGCTGACGTTATGGGATGGACAGTAGAATAGAGTTCAGTATCCCTCACATATCTTTTTTTCAAAAACAACAGTGCATGCAGGACTCAAGATGGTCGCTTGTATCTCAACATTGAGCATTGCTCTGAACCTGTGCCAAAAAACTATTTAACGAGTGTGCAAGTATGTACTGGCCTTCTTGTGGAATAATTTATTGTCAAGCGGTACACCAAGGTGAAGCATGCTCATAGCTGTCAGTAAAAATTGCCAGTTAAGGTTCTGACACATATGAAAAAGGTCTCAGTACAATACTCAGATCTCCAACCTCTCCCCATGGTCTCCCCCGTTCTTAACAGACTTTTTCTTCTCAAAATTTCTCACCAAAAAAGAAAATATGAATTATCACCCTCAGGGCAAATTCTGCACTTTCGCTTACTGACTCTTAGAGAGTGACTCCCTATGTTCTGGCTAGATAAACAAATATCAGAAGATAACAGGAGATGGTTCAGAAGGTAACGCACAATGACTTCATTGGCTTTGCTCGCACATAATTTTGATTAACAGTCCTTTGGAACTCCTCCAAGCTCATCTTGAAACATCAGAGACATCAGTTGCACAGAGTTAAACTTGATGAATGTGCGTGCCTTAAGATAGCGCTCGTTTCCAAGCTGGTGTTCATAATATGTTAAACACCTAAGGTGTGATGGAGCAGCGTGATGAAATACTTTGCACATTTGCCCACACCAAACACAGTACAGTCAAATGCACTCAGTCATGAACTGTAAATCCCAAACACTGATTCATCACGGTAGGTAACGTTTTCCCCCTCTTGTTGTATGTGTGTGCTTGAGCGTGTGCTTGTGCATGCCTCAACTCCAGTCCACACTTGTAATTATTAGCTATGCATGAAGAGCAAATCCACGTTGACATCTTGAGTGGTGAGCAAAGGGGCTATCTGTACAATTCCCCGATTCTACTGTAGATGGAAAAGGCTCAACAGAAGAGAGGAGAAAGCATTTTGTACATTTTCTCAGCAATTGAACAATCCCCATGCTCTGCAGATAGACAGACTCCCCAGAGAGATTGAGAGAGGCAGAGAAAGGGAGGAAGAGAGGGAGAGCTTGAGTGTTCGGCTCCATGGGAGCATGCTGCGCTTGATGGTATTGTGGTACATTTGTGTGTGTGTGTGGGGAGTGTGGTGAGCTCCCTTGGCCCTGGCCAGGGGCCCCACTCAGCAAGGTCTTTGTGGTTGAGCTCACTAGAGGGGGGTCATTCCTGGTGGGGACACAACTCCCTGTGTCCGCCCCGACAGTCCCAGCATGAACAAGGCCTGTTGAATCTGGCATTTTCTGGACCTTTGGCTTTGCTTTTTTTTTTTTTTACAGCTACACTTAGGGCTCAAGAAGACATGAAAATGAGTGAGGAGAGAGAAATAAAAGAGAGAAATAAAACAAAATATAACCACAACAGAAAAAACAGCAGAGTCTGTGCTAAACGCAAGATGGAAGCCTTGTTGCGTTTTAGTAGCCTATACTCCAGCTCTGGAGTGATCAGTGAGGTGTGTCTGCGTATATAAAATATACAGTGTGTGTGGGCATGTACGTGCGTGTGTTAGCTGGTTCCCTCTAAGTGCCTGTTAGAGTTTAATTTAGTGTAGTAATTAAAGCTGAACACTGGCCCATAAACAACAGATAAACAATAAAGCAGACCCAAGCCCTGCTGTTTCATGGCTCTCACTCCCAGCTGTTGGAGCACTGATAATTTTTACACAGTGCCCCCACCTCACCACAACACAATGCTGAAGCAACAAGGGTGTGTATGTGTTGTGAATGTGTGCTTGGGTATATTTTAGCATGTGATGGCAGAGGCTGAACAAAAAAGGCCAAAGAAACATAAATAGACAGGATATGTCCACTTCCCTTCCTGAAAGAAAACACAGAGAAGCAATCAGAAAGTGTAAGAGGAGTAGTCTGCCTCGGTAGCCACTTATCAAACCAGCTCAATGGCAACAGCGAACACATAAACATTAAACAAAGTGCAGCTATGACGTGCTTTCAACCTATAACTTGCAACATCTCGCTGTCAGTGGCAGCAAGTAGAAGTGAACTGCACTTAAACAGAAAACAAACTGAAGCTGTACCTGCTTAATGAGAATAACAATGCTACAGTGTTTCTCAATAAGCTACTGTGTGTAATTTTAGCCTTGTCACTACATGTCAGCACCATGCTAGTCAGGTGTCTGTTATGAAAACAGTGCAGTATGTCTGTCTGATGGTTTGTTGGGAAGGGGCAGGGCCATTGTTGAAAGCTGAGAAGAGTTGCTGTGGAGGGGGAGAAAACACAGTACAGAGGGGATACTTTCATGATCCCATTAGCATAAGAGAGGCTAAATTATTCATGCGGAGTGCTTAATCTATGGGGAAAAGTATTGTTAATGCACATAGTTTTAAAATGGATCTCTCCCTGCCTCTGCTCTAACACCAGATTCTTGCTGGATTCAGCATACGCGGGCATTTACGGGAACGGCTGTCACTCTCCCTCTCATACACACACATAGACATAGTACATATGGGCATACATGCACTCTTGCTTAAGCGCCGCTGCACTTCAAGCTGTTTCAAGGGGCTCTGCTCTCAGGCTCATCCCCTCTCTCCCTTGTCTCCGTAAGTCCCTTTCTCATCCTCTCGCTCCCTCTCTTTCCATTTATTCCTCCATCTCCCTCTACCACTATTTCTCCCATCCCCTCCCTCTCTTACCGTCTCCCTCACACTCCTCTCCTCGCTCACCCCTCGCCGTCTCGCTCTCAGTACCACAGACTACCTGGCCCTCATCCAAAATGTGATTAAAGAGAATGATCAGCTCCCTCAGCTCTCTCCTTCCTTCCTCCCTTCCGCTCTGTCTCTCTTTCTTCCTTTTTTATGTCTCTGTCTTTCTTCTGACCCTGTGTTACGTTCTTAGAGTCTATAGATCATGAGAGAAAAAAAAAACATGAAAACAGCGAAAGCAAAGGAAGTGTAAAAGGATGACGACTGCCAGTAGAGTCAGCTCCACTTCCAGTAACATAGTCCTCTTACCCACAACATCACCACCACTCTATGTTCCTCCATTCACACTGCAGCTCAAGCTTTCTCCTCTTTCCCGCTCTTCCTCTTATAGTCTCCTTCTCTCCACTCCTCCCTTTCTCCCTCTCCCCTCTGCCTCAGCTCTGGCTGGGGCCTGGTCCCTCTGGTCCATAATCATGAACAGGCCCCCGGCGCGACCCGGCCCAACCCAGCCTGGCCTAGCTTGGCCAGGAACTGGGTCCTACACAGCAGGAAAGGCACATTAACTGGGTCAGCCTAATGTGCAAACTAATGTTTGGAGAACATAGGGAAAAAATTACCTAGATTATTCTGACAGCAGCTGAGGAGAATGTCTGTTTTGAGCCATTAAAGGAAAGCTTGGGGGAGATGTTTTTTTTCTTTCTTTCTTTTCTTCTCTTTCTGTCTTTCTCTGAGAAGTAGATGAAGACCAGTTTATCTGAGCTGAGCAAAATTAAAAAGCAGAAAAGAAAAGGTGTTGCAGGGAAGTAATCATGAGTGAACTACAGTGAAAGGACGGGAGGGACTTTTTCTTTCTTTTACCCAGCTTGGGCCAAAAAACAAAGACAGAGTGCAGTGCTGTTGTATCACTTCATTATACAGTAGGTTTACACACCCATGTTCCATCGCTGATTACTCCAGTGCATGTGGTGATCATGAGGAGTACACAGGGGTCTGATGTAATATGGCTAAAAGGGATTTGAGAGTGAGCCCCAAAGGGCATTTCCATGTCCATTAATGCTGCCGCCGTTGTATTTTCACAAGGATGACGGTGCTTCGGTTCTTTAAAGGGAGAATGTTTTCCCAGGAAATTTTCTGTCTTGTTTCAGCAGGCTAGCCTCAAGGGGGTCAGCCAAGAAGTCACCCCTTAAGAGGTGATAATCCAATTGCTCTAGTCCTCACCAGATTTGTTTTCCCCTTGTCTGGCAGTGTGTTTGTGTGTGTGTTTACAGAGAGTGTAAGCATGCGTGTGTGAATGTAATAGACATGGAATGGGAGGCAGAGGCAGCAAGATGCCACCGGATTCTTCTGTGTCCAACCCCAGGCCCCATTCTAGATCAGAGAGAGGTTATGGAGGCCCGGTCTGTCAAAGGCACACCTGCAGGGAAACTCCAAAAACCCTGACTGCCAGCTTACACAGGCCCGTTTAAGGTGTGCTTATTTGGAGTTTAACCCTGACTTCAAATGTCCTTTCTCTCTCTCCCCCTTTGTGTTTGACCAATGGGCCTTGTGCTCTTTTCTTTCTTCTGCCTCCCTTGGCTCTTTAATCTCCTCCACCACCCCCACCCTCCCAATTCTCCTCCCTCTAATATCCGAACCCTACATCACAGCAAAGGTCCCTCCCAAAAGACAGCAAGCGGTTGAGGAGAGTGGCTTAGCAAGGCCAGCTATAGCTTGTTCACTTGCTGTGTGGTTTTCTCTTGTGTAAACTAGGGTTTACACACTCAAGCATGTTTGGAACTGAGCACAGCAGCTATACCCTACAGGTAGTGCTTTAACCATGCTGCCACCATCCAAGAGAGTGGGAGGATGATAAAGGAAGTGTGTTACAATCCGAGTTCTTCCTCTCTGCTGCTGATTTTCACGCACACATCTTTCACGTTTATGCAAAGCTTTTGAGGGCATTATGCAAGATAAGCTCATTTTCTAGTCTGATTCCCACTCTAGTACATGCTTTAATGACTCTTAAAGCCAAGGGCTGCTTTTTTAGGCATAATAGCAGTCCCGCGGTCTCTCAGTTTCCATGTAGCCAGAGTGCTTTTTCCACACCTGATCACTTTTGTTCACCCATTTTATGGGTATTGGGGAGCAGGCGGAGGTGAGCAATTTGACAGTGGTTAGTGCCATGAGCCCTAATGTTTATTGGAAGCAAGCGTCTAATAATTTTTGATTACCCCAGAGGAGGTATTAGCCATGTTAGTCAGCAAGGATAATTTCTTATTTACATGCCCCAAGCAGTGAACACTCTGAAGGAACACTGGGGCTAAATGCGCAACAAAACGAATGAAACATGCCAAACGAGATGCTCCATCCTCGCTGGCTGCGGGGCTGAAGCTGAGAAAACCTTCATTATGCATTTACCATAATTCATTAAGAGGGTTATCAATTTGCAGAATACAGAGAAGATGTTTGGAGGGGGAAGCAAGAGCACCATATCAAACGAAGGAAGAGAAAAAGGAACAAGGGAAAGCGAGATGAAAAGGAGTAAGATATTCAAGGATAGCTCAGTGCCTGGATTTTTAAATGTTGTTCCAATTACACACTTTTCCATGTTCTGAGGCAGAACTTGCATGTTAAATGCTGCAATCTCTTCTTCTTCTTCTTTTTTTTTTTACCAGTGTCACGCTCCGCCCCCTAAAAAGCAGAAGCTGATTTCCCTTTAATGAAAGCCATTTGGCCGAGGAATTCTCTTCTAGACAATTTTTGTTGAGATTGAGGCTACACAGAGATGTTCTAGTTCAAATATTGCCTTTCTGTTCATTTAGGGTTGCTCTTTGTTTGGCTTCTGCCCTGCTTACTCAAGGGTTTCTTGTATCTGTCTCTCAGTGTGGGTTTCAGGACAGTTACTACATGTTTTCATTTTTCTCTCCTGGCAACACATACTGAGAGAAGAAAAAGACCTTTAAAAGCATCTTTCCCTCTGCCATCAGGCAAGGATGACTAAGGCCCCATTAGAACAATTGGAGGAAACTTAGGGAGACGGGGAGTGTTTAAAAGAATGAAAGCAGCCAGAAAACACCACTATCTTGTGATAACCAGTGCTTTCTCTCATTATCTAAACACAAAAACCTCCACCTTGGAAAAATGGCACTCACTCTATAGCTTCATTCAAAAATAAAACAATGAAAACAGAGAGGTAAAAAAAAGTGAGACAAAAAAAGAAAAAACATTTAACATTTTCCAAAGCTGCATTGTTCAGTACGAATGCTTACTCCCAGGGATGCAGTCCTTAGACAACTGAGTGTCTGCAGGAGACATCTGTGAAGCCTGACCTTGTGACCCCGGAAAGAATGCTCTTAAGGTGGGGGGAAAACTGCCTTTACCACTGCATCATGGCCTACAGGATAGCCCAGCAGAGGCACAACAAACACAACCACTACAGAAAATAACAACACAACAGACCATCGATGAAAAAAGCGAGAATTAGGTGAAAAAAAAATGTGGGGTTGGAATGAGACAAGCAGTAGAGAGAGAAAGGTAGATAACATGCACACAAAACAGACACGGACTTGATTTGAATTGTGCCTCATAGACCTGGCTGTCTCCTTTGGGCCCCCCATGAGATCATTTTCATCCTTTATGGGTCAAAAGGAAGCCCAGTTGAAAATGAAAGGTTACACAAGTCAGAGCCCAAGCCCTCGGACTGAGAGAGGAGAAGATCCCTGCTGCAAGGGCCCTGCTGCTATTCAAAGCACCTGCCATTGTGTGGGCGCCCATCCAGGCCTATTGTTGTGCAGAAATTAGTCGTGCTCCCTTTGGCTCCCTTCGGCTCCAGAGGCATGCGGCAGACCCCCTTGTTGTTTTGGATTCAGATATGTGGTTGGATAGATGCGTGGCCCTGGCTACCATCACCACTGGCTGTGGCCCTTTGCCCTCTCTCCCAAAGCACAGTATCATTCGTTTTTTTCCTCCTCCACTCTCTGTTGTTCACATCTCAAGAACACTTTCCGGCCAACATTCCTATAGTTTTCTCTCTGTTTCTTTTGTACTCCTACTCTTCTTTCTCCTTTGGTGTATATGCTTATTGTTCTTTGGAGAACCCTCATTATAGCCATGGTTATATTTTAGGGCCTCTCTCTTTGATTTTGGTCTCGTGGGGAGTGAGTGGTGGGCTGGTGGGAGCTGTAGGGCTGGCCCAGCTCTCAGGGCTCCCCAGCCAGCGTCTCGTAGAGTGGGCTTGGGGGTATTGTTGGGCTGGGCACCGCTGCAGAAGCACTGGTGCTACTGCTAGTGCAGGGGGTGGATGTGAGGGGAAAATTGAAAAGTCAATAACGAAGGCCGCACAAAAAAAAAAGAAAGTAGAGGGTGAAACAAAAGGAGACTGAGAGCTTCAAAAAGCTGAGAGCTATAGAGCACTGCTAATTAATAGCATCAGAGGAAGACCTTTTTTTCTTCCTTGTGGAACTTTAATGCTGCATATTAACTTTCAAGGCAAGGCGATTAAGAGCTCACATTGTGAGTCAGGTCCATCTTACTGTCAGACCAACCCATGGTAGCCACGTTACATGAGGGAGGATTGGTAATGTCTCATTTAGAAAATGAAAAACAAACAAAACTATTGCAGGAAAGAGAAACCAGTGTATCGTAATGCAACACTGTGGTCATCTTGAGGCTATAGTGTGTGGTGTTTATTGAGTTGCCTTTTGTTGGAATATGTTTCTAATATGTTTGTTCTTCCATGTGTAAATAAGATGGATAAAATATTAGAAACACCTCCAAATATAATGCAGTCCAGTAAAGCACCAGCACAAAGTACAGCCTCACTGCACTATAGAACTAAATTAACCCGCAAATAAGTGAACTACTAGGCAAAAACACAACTTTTTAAAGAAGAAAGTTTTTATTATTATTGATTTATTGCATTTCTGGGTCACTAATTGGGAATTAGTGTACAGTGTTGTCAGTAGGCATGTGTATATTTACATGCATTTGTTTCTCTGCATTTGTCAAATTGTACACTTATTTCAAAATAGATTGCTGTGTTCTTACTCCTCCCTTTTGATGAAGGGAATCATAAGGTAAGATTTGGGAACGTGACAAAATACAAATTTTGGTGGGTCAGCGAGGCAGAGTGGTAGTAATTTGAACTAGGGCTTTTGCAATTTGTATTTTTCACAGCACTAATAGGCTCCTCTGTCACTGTTCTTGCCATAGCAATTTCCACTGCCAACAGCTGTCAAGCCCCTAAAATCAAAATTAGTGCCATGGAATTGGGCCTTAATGAAATGACCTGTTGGATTTACCTTAAGGAGCAGGGCGGACAGTCAATACTAGCCTCGTCAAAACCCCTTTTCTGCATTCTGCAGTCCCATTAACGAAAGGAAATAGTCTCGAGTAAATGTATTAAGCACTACTTCCACTATCTAATTATATTTTTCCCTTCTCCCTTCATAATTCATTCACTCTTTCATTAGTTCTTAATATTGAAAAAGGCTTTTAACTGGCTGTTTTGGCCTCATGGGGTCACCAATTACTTGTCACTATGTATTACAGGAATGTCAGAGGAGTCCATGTTGTATATTGGGAATAAATGTTGTGTCCCACCACAACTTGGACCGGGGAAGTATATTTCCTTATGTGTTAGGAGCATTTTCATAGAAGAATTACAACATTATTTCCAGAATATCATACAGAATACTGTTGCAAGGGTTACATCATGGAATCCAGAACTGTGGGCTGCCCCCACCTCTGCTTCCTATAGAAAGAGGTGAATGTGTGCCAAGGCCCAGTGGAGGACACTGGGCCCTGGTTATTGACTTGTAAAGGAGGCAGTAGGTGAGGGGTCTTGACAAGACATGAGCGGCTGACTCCCTTGTAAAGCTGTATCTGATTTCTCTGCTAGTTGGCTCCCCGGAGAGACCCGCTTTACCCTCTGTTGATCAGACTCTCACTCACAACTGTATGGAAAAATGCAGCGATAAAAAGAATGAAAGAGTAGTTTTGTGAAAGGAGACACTCTTGTTCTGTATTCCATTATTCCCTGTTAGAGTGAGAATGAGAGCAAGGGAGGAGGGAGAAGAAGGTGAAGGAATCAGCTGCTAGGTGAAATAGCTGTATCCATGAGTACATGTAATATCTCAATATGCCAGAAAAGAAAAAAAACCCTCTTCAAATTAATGTTTTGTGAGTTGGGTAACATGAACTTGTCAATAAGGGCACCTGCGTTTGTGTGGGTGTGATCGTATGAAAATAACAATGAATTGCATCAGCAAGAGGGCAGACTGAGCAAGTATCAACTAAGCAAGAGCCTAGCTCCTCACAGATCTGACTAATTTATGAGTAAACTGCACTGACAGACAGTGAGAGAGATGCAGGTGGAGGGAGGAAGTTTTCATTGACTCTCCAGAGCAGGCCAAGCCAAAGCCCTGGAGGGATCTCTCAGTTTGAACTTTATCAGGGGCTACGCTTAATCAATACACTATCGGAAAAAGAATTAATTACTAAAGCAGAATAAAACAGCTGCATTTTAAACCAAGGATTCATCAATTCTGTAATCTCTTGGTTACAGCTCAGGTGTCAGGAGGATCATTTCAACTCCATGTAATGAGGAACTGTGGGAGTTTACCCCAACCCTCTGCCGTCCTCCTCCTCCTCCACTCCTCTGTTTCTAACCCCCCCCCCCCCCCCCCCCCCCCCCCCCCCCCCCCCCCCCCCCCCCCAACCAACACCCAGTTCCTATCCTATACCTCCTCGTCAAGATATTTTCCTTCCCTTCTTTTCCCTTTTCATCTCATTTCCTACCTTCTTGTCTGTTTGTCATCTGCCTACAATATTCTCTCTTTTTCCCCTCTTCCCTTGCCCCATCCTTAATAGACCAACTGTACTCCACTCTCTCAGCCCCCCATCCCGCTGCATTCCCTTCCCACCAAATTCCTGTCTTTGCGGGGATGGGACGAAGGGGTATTAAACTTGAAATCTCTGGTGCGAATGCTGACTGGAACGGGACATTCCCGCTGCTGCAGCCATCAAGCCGGACATTCCTCTGCTCAGGCTGGGACACCGCTGGTGCTGCGAAAGAGGGGGGCATAAGGGATGGGGGATGTTGGTGTAGGGCATAAAAAACAACCCACCATGCTCCAATAGTAAAAATAAATATAGTTTTTGTGTATAAAATCAATGGAGTGTGACAATCAAAGGGGAAGATTGGTTAGAAGGAAACAAATGGCGTATGGTGAACACATTTAAATATTGGCCAACAGAGAAGCATACATAGGGTGTATCCCTTGTGTCACAATAACTTTGGTTTCAGTATTGCGACGACCACTGCCATCACCACTCACAGCCCTTGACCCCAGCCCAAAGCCTGTAAACGGACTGTCCTTGACTCCCCATAATGGGGGATTTCAAGGCAGGTTGAGAAGGGGTTATGGGTGATGAATTGGGTTTTTAGTGAGCTCATTAGGAAGCCAAACAGAGTTTAGACTGGCGGAGCGGGGCAGCGGCGCAGTAATCAGTTCTGCTCGCTTTGTTCCCTGCCTTCAGGACATTTGTGTGAAAAAAAGAGAGAGCGAGTAGGGGAAAAAAAAGTTCATGGCATTTGGCTGATGAGAGGGCTGCTGAGCAGAGGCTGCAATCTGATGGTTGACTTGTTGATTTATAAACCTTTTAATCCATTTACTATATCCCCCCCCAGCTCTATGTAGAAATCCCCATCTCTGTTGAACTCTACTTTGATGCCACTGTCCATCAGGTGTGGCAAAGATGTCTGCAACAAATCTAAGTCGTCCTCCTCCCTCAGTATAAAAACAGTGTTTTTTTGTTTAGTTTGAAATTGTAATTGAGGGTAGAGAATCACTGCTTTTCATACATTGCCCCAAACAGTGTAAGCTGTTCTGAATCACGAAACCACACTGTTAAAACTGGTGAACTGCATACAGCTGCTCTTTCTGGTGGTTTAGGTAGACTTTGATATACAATAGTTCCTAGTGGGGATTCTAAAGCCATTTCTTCACTAGCAGATGGATCCATATGAGGCATTTGCGTGCTCTCCATCTCTTTGTTTTCTTTTGCACTGTCTCATCTCTTCATTCTGTGCTATTCTCACTCCTTATCATTCCAAAGTCACTTTTAGAAAGCAAAAAGCGTGGAAGCAGCTTGTTTAACTAATGATTGTGTTTGTTTCAATTCAACATAGCCCCACTTGCTTTTGGGAAATACCTATTCTTTAATATTTAATGTAGCATCAAACCTTAGGATTTAAGTATGCTTCTCTGTGGGCACCCAGCCCTGTTTTTTTATTGTAACACTTATAAATTATAGAAGGAATAGCTTCAATAAATGCAATTTAACCACTAAGATCAAGAATAGCTCCATTGTACCATATTCGATAAGGGAAGAAAGAAGGGCAAAGTCTGGGTAGATAGAAGCAGGGTTTGGACAGGTGTGTTGGCAGGTTTGTAAATTTGTTTATTAAGAAACAAGGGGTGAACCGAGATTACCTGTGAGACCAATTAGCCCCATTTGATTTGGAATCTAAGGAAAAGTAGCGGCAGTGTTGGAGTGCAGCGGGAGCAGGGTGGAGTTGTCAGGGAGGCAGAGAGTGTGAAATGTCTAGTGGAGACCCAAAGCCCTTCATTAGCCACTGATCCCTGTCTGCTGAGTGAGGAGCAGTCATGGGCATCACAGCTCCCTTTTAGTTCCCCCAAAAAGAGCGGGGTGAGGGGGTGGAGGGTAGCTCCCCCATCCCCTGCAATTTAGCCCTTTGCCATTCATGCAAATTGGGTCCTGACATCTGCAACAGCCTGCCTCCTTTCTTTTATACATCTTTATTCCATCTCTTTTCTTTGGGCCTTTTTCCCCTCCTCAAATAAAGCCCCCTTTTGATGGCAGAGTCTTGTCTCAGCTAACATGCATATATACACCACATCTGTGTAAAAGTAGCACTTTTCGGTGTGTTCATTTACACACAAATATGTAGACCTGAACAGAACTGGAGGAAAGTATTAGAAAAATCAAGATTCCAGGAGGCACACGCGGTCATTGTGCAACCCCGTAATTCACAATTTATGATGTAATAAGAAAATTGTTGTTGCAGGTAGAAGGTTAATTGTACCAATAGTTAGTTCAGTCTAAAGCCTTGGATAATGCGCATACTTTGAGCACCCAGTGCTAAATTTTAGTTTCTTGGCAGATGATAATCTTATGAAAAGATCAAGAGAGTTCTAGGCAGTGACTCTGGAGAAAAGGCAGTAACCAGGCAGCCTACCCCCTTCTTTCCTCTCCCTTCTGGACAAACTACTCTTCTTTGGCTCCAGGGGAGAAGCTGAAAGGGGAGGGTGGCTTTGCTCCAGCCCTTATTTTGGGTTAAAAGGTAAAATAGACTAACTGGCTGTTAAAAACAAGTTTTACCTCCAACCCTACACCCTCACCCCTCCCCTCTCTTTCTCTTTGCTCCCTCACTTCAACCTCGCCCCCTATGATAGGGATGTGCACAGTGGGGTCAATACTGTGCCTGTGAGAGGAGAGAGGCCTTGTATCGGTGGAGAGGTGATAGTTATCTCCAGCATTCCAGGGATGACAGTGAGATATCTGCCTGATGGCAGGGTTAGGGGGCTTAGAGAAGGGGCGGAGAAGGGAGGGAGCAGAGGAGGTACAGGAGTTGTTGAGCAACTACCCCCCCCCCCCCCCCCCCCCCCCCCCCCCCCCCCCCCCCCCCCCCCCCCCCCCCCCCCCCACCTCCCTCCTTCCTTCCCTCCCTGCCTTTCTTACTGCCTGACTGCCTCGCTTCCCCACACGTAGAAAAAACCCATCTAATTAGAAGCTCTTATTCCACTTCATTTAAGGGAACACTTAATGATGTGTTTTTGGGGGGAGACAACTACACATTACTTCTCATGCAAAAGAACCCACTCAGTCGTAGCACTCAGGATGCAGATACAGCTGTGTTTGAGATGGAGGTTTGTCCTCTTTTCTCTGAGGTGTCATGGCTATTGGAGGAGAGAGAAGAAAATGTAGTAGTCTTCTGTCCTTCACCTTTAGTCAGTGCCCTGGTGGTAAGAGGGGGTGATAAACAGAAGGCTGGTAGTGACAACTGAGTTTGGCAGGGTAACCTGCTGAAGGAGAGAGTTTGTTGTAATTGCTCTGACAGGTTTTAGGGCTGTTAATGACTCCAACCCGAGCACTACCAATTTGTCAGCATGCTTGCTGTTTACTAAGCTGTTGTTTTATGGTCCAGTGCAAGGGGCTGCTGCTTGTTTAAGCACAGATCAGGAAATAATCAGCGTAAAACACTGGCTGCAGTGGTGCAGCCACACTAAAACAATTCTGTTTAGAGCCCTAATCTACTGTATGGATCTGAATGAGCGTAGTAAACCATATGGTGTGGTCACACAAAGTCACACAAACATACTGATGGGCTACTAAGTGTTAGAAATTGGATGCTCAAGTGTGTGTTTTATTATTAAAGACATTATGATCTACTCGTTAGCACTCATCTGTGTTGTAAGTTATGTGAGTTCAAAGCATATTGGTAGCATGCGGTTATAATCAGAAGACCTGTAATCCTGAGTCGGCTCAGAGCAACAGAGGACCGGCCTTTCCACTAGTGTGAATAGAGCCTCCACGTGTTTGTGTATGTGAGAGAGATTGTGTGTGTGTCAAAAGCATGTGGTCCCAGAGCCGGCAAAGACCCCTTCGTAAATCCAGAGTAAATAAAAGGGGTAACCAGACGGACAAAAGAGGAGCCCCCACTGCTTCTCTTATTCGCTGCCATTTGGGGGACTGAATGTGCTAAACGCCGCTTATGTTGGCTGAAAAGTTGAGGAGAAAAAGAGGGAAAAGGGAGGCTCTAAATCCCCCTCTTTTTTTCTCTTCATTCTCTGCGGCCAAGCCTGCAGGGCTAGAGGTGTTGTAATAGGAGGGTGTTGGAGGGAGTGTTGGAGGGTCCGATCACTATGGTGTGCTAAGGTAGAGGAGGCCAAACGAGCTCCTGCTACAACAAACCTCTTAGCGTCTGCTCTCTGTCAACTCCTCTTTCTTTCTAACTGTCCTCATGAGTTTCTCTCATTTGGGTGAGCTTGGGTGAACATGCCTGACTAGTTTGGGCTGACAGGGGGCTTGGGGGGTCTCTTGTAATTAGTCACTTTAACCACAGCTTCCATAAGCCACTGCCTTTGCACTCTTGGTTCATTACCTTGAAACAAATGCCGGGGCCTCCCAGTGCAAAATCACTGCACAGTTTTTAGAATAATACACACACAACATCTAAAGCTTGTCTAGAGGCTTTTCAGTAGGTGTATTAATAGTATAGGGACCAATAAGTCTGGAGTATTATTTGATAACTAGCCATGACTGGGTTTGAATGTTCTCCAACTATTGACAAGTCATGATTCATTCATGCGTGGGTATATCGGAATGGTAGAGCAGCAAAGGGAGGACATTCTTGTTGTACTAATGCTTGCAGGGCTGACTAGACCTTAGTGGCTCCCTAAGGGGCCAGGGTGCCTGCTAGACATGAAGCATGATCTCTAGAGTCATTAGGACTGCCCTGAATTCCCCCTTACTCTCAACGGAGACTGTAGGACACTTTGTGCTAAATCAGTTCTTTGTGCAAGAAGTCCTGAAGCGACCCTGAATGTGCCAACATTAGATAAGCAGAGTTGCAGTGTGTGTTTACAGTCCTTTCCCAACCCGTTAATGAGCTCATCCCTGAGACCAATTTACTCACAGGGAGATATATCTGAATGCATTTTTAATAACCACCCACTGGTGAAGAGAGAGGGAATGTATGCGAGCGTAATGTGCTAGCGTGCTCATTCACTCTCTCACCCTCATTGCATCTGGTCATTGTCTTCTTCAATCTTGCCTGATTACACCTTCTCGGTTTCTGTGCGTATGAAAATATGCACAAACTTTCATTGCAAGCACTTTAAGTCAAGATATGGATAGAGTGGGTAAAGGAGAAGGAGAGAGGAGGAAAGAGTGAGGGAAGACAGAAAGAGAGTGGGGAGAGTGGGAGTGAAGGGGGCTGTCTTTTTTTCCATCTCCAAGGGCGCTGCTTTTCCAAAAGTGCCTGGGGCTACACTCCAGCACCTCGGCTCCCTTAGGCCTTTCGGCTGCCTCCTAATAGCCAACCCCCATCCTTGTCACATGACTAGATGATGGGACGCTTCCCCCTGCTCTGCCCTGCACTTTTTTTTTCTTTCCCCATTTTTTTTCAGAGTGCACATCCACACAGGTTAGAATGGCAGAGTTGCCAGGGAACAGTCAGAAGCCATTAGCGTTTGGGACAATTTGCCCTGCAGCGTTCCTTCTCTTGCTCATAAGAAAGGAGTGGGGGTGGATGCAAAGCACCAGCTCTCCTTTAGATGTAATGAGGTTGTGCAAGTTGGGTCTTCTTTATTCTTTTTCTACTTCTTTTTTTCCTTCCTCCTGCTTCTTCTCATTTCTCTTCTTTGTTTCATTCTTTTTACTCTCTGTCCACACTCTATTTAGAATACACATATTTCATATATATAAAAAATCAAAAAACGATTAATTAACTATTAATACTAAACACAAAATCCATGCTTGAATGCCACATGTCTGATCTGTGCACACATGATTGTGTCCATGTTCATGTGAAAGAAAGACGGAGGGAGAGAAGAGCTGAAAGCCTTGGAGTCTGGTTTCACCCTTGCAGGCTAGGGCAGGAGGCAGCGAGCATGCTGGGTAATGAAGTGACAGGTCAGTCTGTAAATACGCATGGGTCGCTCTGGCCCTGGCCAGGGGGGAGGCTATCACATTGCAGTGAAAATGGAAACGTCAATAAAATTAATCTGCCAGCCTTTTGGCCACTGTGTGGTTCCATTGGATGAGCCTGACTGCTCACAGCAGGAGAGGGATTTGGAGACCAGCTCGAAAATCAACACAAAACCTAGCGGCACACAAACAAACAACCAAACTGTGTATCAACATTATTCAGTGAAGCTCAAAAGCAGATAAACAAGGAGAGGGTGGTTAAAATTCACAGCTCACTAGTTGTGTTGTTATTGAAGTTTGGAAGCAAACTGAGGGAGTAAGTCTCGACTTCCGTCTGGGTCGCATTTCTCAGGAAGCCCCTCACAGTCAGGGTAGGGCTATGGCCAGACCAAAGTTTATTGTTTTAGGCTTTCCTGAACAAGGATCTGTACTTAGCCTGGGATTTACGGCATTTGCCACTAATGAATGCCCATTCTACAATTACAACACCCCTAGTCTGTGTCCCCATTGCCATATGTCTTTCAGAAGGGCCGTTGCTTCTTTAACTTCACACAGGGAGCGCAAAGTCGGCACTTCTCTGTTTTTCTCTTTCGCGTGGCTCTGCACTAATGATGTCGAAGGAAAACACTGTGCACAGAAAGAAAAGAAAGACAGAGAGAGGGAAAAACAACGGGGAGGAAAAAGAAGAAGAACGAAAGGAAAGTAGTTAGAAGTGAGGGCCCCTGCTGTCCTTGTATTCTTCATTTATTTTGCATTTGATTACGCCACCAGTCGGATCCTTTTTCTTTCCCCTTTTTTAATGTTATTAGTTCAAATATTTATGCGAGATTAAGGCTTGTATAGGTGGTTGTGATTGACGCCTTCCCAAAAACAGGAGGACATGTGAGTCTGAATTTTGAGAACGTCAGGGTCCTTCCCTGCCTTAGTGGAGGAGTTTTTCAGATACATAATTTAGATGCCCTCAAGGAAGGCTTTCAAGGCATTTGTGCCCAGGGGCAAGAAAAAATAACTATGACTGTTAAAAGTAAATCATTTTTGCTAATGCACAATTAATGCCAGGGAAGAGGAACAAGGAAAAGGCAAGGGACAAAGATGGAAACTTCGATTTAAAAGAGAAATCGTGCTTGGGTATGTGCATGTTTTCCTCTTGAAATCAAACACTGACGGACATTAATGCAGGCGAAGCCGCCGCCGGCCTGTCATGCTAATCTTGTGGCGGAATGGGGAGGGGTTGCTGCAAGGGAAGGGAGTGGGAGAGGAAGACTAAGAGAGTCTGGTTTTGGGGTGGGGTGGGGGAGGCAGACGAGTCCATTATGTGCATCGAAGTGCAACAATGAACTACCTCAAATCACATCCCTACTTTAATGCTCATGCGTCTCAACTGGATGCCGTGAATTATCAACGCCTTTGAGTTTTGTTTGTGCACGCAACATGGATGCGTGGATGTCCGCGTATTACTGTATATGTCTGCATAACTCCTTCCTGTCCCCTTTGGCTGTCTTCAAAAGATGAAAATAGAAAAGAATACTCTACATTATGTCAAGCATGCAAATTTAATTGAATTAATGACATGAGTCCAAGCCTCTACTGTACATGAAGGCTCCTTGTCCCTGTTTTGTCATCTCGCTACTTTTTTTTCTTTCCCTCCTCCTCCTACTGTGGAACTGGAATGAGGAACATAGTGTTTCAGCGTCCAACCATAACATTAGAGTCATTAACCCCTATTCCCCTCTCCTGTGCTCTGGGGTATAGAACAACTCTGCTAGGCCTCTGTGTAAACCCCTCACTCTCTGTACAGGCCTTCATCTAAGGCCATATAAATCCCCCTACCTCCATATCTTCACTAAACACCACTGGCTTTGCTGAGGCGATTCTCTAGGCCTCAGTGCAATGTTTTTGAATTCCTTCGTAGGTAACTGTGGTATTTATCCATTTATCCATCTTTCTTAAACTCAGCTTTAACTGTGTGTACTTCTGTTTCAGCTTCACGATATTTAAGATCATGATTTTTTTTATTGTCTGTGATGTGTGATGTGGTCTGGGATGTTATTTAACCCTGGGTTTGGTTTCCGTCCAGGAGATGGCTTAGACAACAGCGTTGCATCGCCTGGCACAGGGGATGACGATGATCCAGACAAGGATAAGAAGAGGCAGAAAAAGCGTGGTATTTTCCCCAAGGTGGCCACTAATATCATGAGGGCGTGGCTGTTCCAGCATCTTACGGTAAGCTCAGCCATTATTTTTTAATAATAACACATGTATGAATACAAGCCAGGTAGAATCACACACACTAAAAAAAAAAGCATCCTAAAGCACACTCCTGTCGTTACTGAGGGAGTGAGTGACAGCAGCGCTGTGATGCTCACCTGTCAGCCACCTGTCAGAGGGACACAGTGACCAGGTCAATCTAATCAGTTTGGAATGTTTACTCTGCTCAGCACACTCTGAGTAAGAGGGAGATGGACCAATAATCCATGACATTCACGTTTGTTTGGCCTGAAGAAGAATGTTTTTTGGGGCAGACTAAGAGAAGAAGAGGTAGTCACTAGAAAATGATTGTGAGTGTAAAGGTGTGTAAGGATTTAGGTTCAGTACACTGATTTTTTGTACACCTAATCACTTGTAGTCAATCCCACTTTTGTTTTATGTTTTTTAGTAGTTCTTGTGTTTATAGATGGTTATGGATGCAAATATGTAGGTTATTTCATTGGAATGAGCGAAGACTTACTCGTTCCACGTTTTAAAATCTGGTTGACTTGGAAATACTCTAGCTTATGTTTGAGGTTGAGATGGTACATGGTAATATGGTTCTCCTCTGTAGCTGAGAAAAGTTTGTTTGGCTAAATACGCTTTGCCTAGCTGTTTTCTGTATGTTGAAGTGTGATTTTCTGTCTGTGTGTGTCAAGTATGATGGGATGGACCACATGTCCCCCCACCCTCCCTTATGTCAGGACATTATCAGAACATCAGGCTGTATTGATTTTGCAAACCCAGGTCAGATTTCAGGAGGAGGTGGCCACGCCAGGACACATAAGCTGCTCTCTGAGCACGTGGCTCCCTGTCCCAGAGATGGAGTGACAGTGTAGGGGGAAGGGAGAAGTAAAGGAAGAGAGAGAGAAAGTAGAAGAGACCAAGTTTGGAGGTTCAACCTTATGGATCATCCACACTTTTAAGACAGTCAAGTGCACCCTGTACTCTTGCAACCCCCCCCCCCCACACACACACACCAGTGCCCACTCCTAGCCCAAAGCCCCTGTACCCTGATTACCTAACCAAAAGCCCAAGTAATGTGTGGCCAGCAAATACGGCCTAATTGAAAGGGCTGTAAATCCATTACATATTGGTCAGGGATAATCAGGAGTGCTTTAATCACTTTTATCTATTCAGGAGCAGTGAAGCTGCAACAGCAAAGCCCTGAGCCTTGCAGGCCTTAGTGGCTCCACCACGCCAGTCTGCATGCTTATTATTCTCATCATTATCAAAATGACTTCACAGCTGTTCACAGCTCCATCGCTCCCTGGCTGGAGACCTCTCACCAAACCGTACAGACCAGGCTTCATTCAGATGTTGAGGGTGGGAGGGAGGGAGGGGTGGGAGGGTAAACTTTTTTCATTATTTGAGCTTGGAGTAGAATGCGGTGTTTGTGTATGAAGTGGACAAACAAAGAAGGCTAAATGTTTTACTGAATTGGAATTTACTGTATGTGTATATAGCACAAAATACATTTTAAAAATACACACCTTATGTGAGCTTAGACTAAATATTTCCTCATGATTTGGCATCTTTCCTGGTGAAAGCCTCACATAGTTTCAACACTCCCTTCTGCAAAAGATGCAGAGAGAAAGACAGAATGACGCATACAGAGCTTTTGGAAGAGTCGCCAACAATTTTCTTTAGAATTGTTTTAAAATTGAATTGAAAGAAAGGAAGGGGGAAAAGCCCAATGTTGAGCACAGGCACATGTTTCAGAGAGCTGGTTAATTCAGACAGAGCAGAGCTTTCAAGGCCCTCTTTTTCTCTGTCCCCCTCTCCTTTATCACATCCCCTGCTTGTAGATGTTCTCTCCAATCTTTATTTGTTTCTTTTGTGTAAAGCCCTGGCCAGTCTTGTACCAATAATAATCCCTCCCTTTTAACCTGCCTTCATTTCTTTACTGAAGAAGAGGACTAATTGAATTATCCCCCTTCTCTTCTCACCATCCAATTCTCCCACCCATAAACTCTCTCTCTCTCTGTCTCTCTCTATCACACACACACACACACACACAAATACATGCACACACACACTCACACCCATTAGCCATTCTCCTTTCTTTTAATTTGTTAAGCAAATGTATTTGCTATTGCTGGATGCATTTGTGCAAGGGTGAATTCTTGGGGACTTTGGCCCCTGAATGGCCTATAGTGGCATTCTGCCATTCATGCATTCATTAACTGAGGGGTGAGGAGTGAAAGGAGCGGCCTTGTATTTTCTCAAACTGTGGGGCCAGCATGGAGCTCCTCTTCGATGAGCCACAGGGGTCTCTCTACATATGTTCTCAACATCCAGCCATTGTCACATCTTCTGAAAAGCTCAAAAGGACTGGAACCCCCTTCACACACAGAAAAACAACACAGGCCAATAGTAACAACTGTTGGCTTTTAGATTCAGTATAACAAAATTGCCCTCTCCCTCTCCCCTCCCACCCTCCCTTGCTTCACTCTGACCTCACACTCTCTTGGGAGAAGTCACAAGATGGTTTTCTTCATGACAGTCACATATAGAAAGAAACCTAATTTCAACTCATGTTTACCATCAATCCTACAGTCAAGCTAAGGGGAAAATAAAGTTTTATTGCCCATAAAAATCTTGCAAAATATGCAAAGATTCCACAATTACTCTATGGTGAAGCTGTAATAACCTTGCTTCTTTCATGTTACATCCAAATATACATGCAGTAGAGAGCATATGAGCTGGCAACCTTAAATGCCCCATATGTAATTGGCAAATGGCTGGACAGATCAGCTGGTGTTAGCTGGCAGAAGAGGGTCAGACTGTCTCTCCACTCCCTCCTTCTATCCTCCCTCCCACTCTTAGTCTCTCTCTCTCTCTCTCTCTCTAATACCCCCCCTCCTCCCCATGAGTTTCTGGATGTCTTCCAGCCACATTAGGGGAAGGAAAATCCCAGACTGTTGGTATAAGCTTTTCAATACTACAGGGAGATTATGTTATCAGAAAGGTAAACTTCACTGTTAGGGGTAAAATGTTCTACTGCACTTCAAACGCATGCACTGCAAAATCCAGGAGGGGAAGAGGGAGTAACTCAGAAAGATAGGTAGATGGAGGGAATGTAAGATAGAAGAAGAGAAGTGGAAAGAGTGGGTGGCAGATGGAGAAAGAGAGAGGCAGCGAAGGGAGTTGTTCTTATTGTTGCACAAGTGATGCCCTTTTGCTTGGCAAAAGCAAACTAAAATCCACAATTAGCCCCTCGGTGCTCCCGCTCTTCCTTCCCTCTCACCCTGGGCTAGCCCCCTGCTAGCCTTTACTCACCCCTGTAAAGACAAGGGTCAGCCTCGCAATGAAAACAGGAAGCACTCAAATCCAAAGATACCATTTTGGTCTCTGGCCTTGTCTTTTGACTAGTGTAAACCTTAAAACACCTATGAAAATAATTAGGGGACCTCAGGTGCAAACCAGGCCAGTTGAGAGTTTGCACACGTGTATATGTGTTAGCTCGAAGGAGGGAGGGAGGGAGGGAGGGATTGACTTGAGAGGGAGAGAGTGGTCAGTCAGATGAGTAAGTATGTAGCCCTCTCAAGCATCAAGCGTCTCAGGTTTTGTGCCGGGCCACCCTTTGGCCTGGGTGTTTGGGGAAATTCTGTTAAGCTGCTAAGCCAGGTGTATTGGTCCCCTGGGCACCTTGAAAGGGAAGTGATATATCCCTTGGTCATTTGGAAAGTCCTTGTACTGTGAGCAGTAGAACTGTGTGTTCACATGAGAAATGTTTATGTATGATTAAGTGGTATTGAAATATAGTTATTTGTACAATACTTAAATGTGTAACATCAATGTGAGAATTGAGTCATAAACTGGTTTTTTTTGCTGAATTGATAAAATGAACACTCAAACGATGCCCTTTTAATACAGGTGTTAACCAGAGTGAGGACACACTTTGTGAGGAGATGAGTGCATTGTGCTGCAAACATCATTAGACACTAGTGACAGTGGCTGAACCCCCCCTTCCCCCAAACTCCCAATCCAAGCCCAACATAGCATTAGTCTCCATGACAACAGGGTGTCATCGTCAGGTCGAGCCCTCCTAGCTGCTCTCTCGAACGCCCTTTATAGATGCATATAAAAGAGCCGGCTAGGGTCATTCATGAGACATGGGCGCAGGCAAAGGCAAACCCTGGCAACGGATGTTTGTCCCATACGATAAACAAGTGTACGAGTCCATCCCTCAAAACAAGAGGGCATGTTGTTTGAGTAGACTAAACAGTCCGCTCCGTAGTATCCCCAGTTTTGTTTAAGCTCCTCTAGTCCTTCTAATCCTTGTGTGTTGTTCCAGTACAAGCAGCATTTAACTGGTGGAGACACACATCTGCAAACAGTTTGAAATACCCAAGCCTTTCTTCTTTTACATTGAACTTTTGAAAGCTGTTTATTCCATATTTGCTGGTGCCCACTTTATCTTATAAGTATATTTGGTACAGTGCATTTGTGTTGTTTTAAAAATGTTTGCTTAGTTAGTTCACGTACTTGTAACATGTACTCATTTTTGAAAATATAATTGTATAATGAACTTTCGAAAGCCAGAAAAATTATAAAAATGTAACTCTAAGCTATGTGTCCCTGGTGTACATTGAAAATATGTTTGCTTTTCACCTCCTTAAGTTGTGTGAGTTTGGATGAAGAGAAGGTGGAGACAAAGGCTAAGGAGGGAGGGGGGTTTAGGGGTAAGAGCATGGGGTAAAGAGGGGGCTCCTAAGGGTCACAGAGGTGGAAGCCTGGAGGAGGCCCACACACTAATCTGTCATGCGCTTGTTTGCCTCGGAGCCCAAAAGTCAGCTCTCTAGTCACCCGTAGCAACCCAGACGACAGTTTGGTTGACTGCCACTGCCCAAATGTGTGACTATCAGTGGGAGACGCAGGAAAAAGAGTCATCACATTACTTCTGTGACAACACCCACTGCTTTGTGTGTTTACAGAACAGACTTTAGTGACAATATGACAAGATAGTTTTGTGATGTTTAGCACGGGAGTCATTGAAAATCATTGATAATGACTGTGGAGGAGATCTTTTAGAGGGGTTGGTGCCGTGCTATTGTCCAGTCACTGTGTTCTAACATTGGCTGCTCAGCGACCCTGGAAAACAGAGCCACAAGCCAGTCTGCCATCTGTTCTTCCCCAGTCAGGCCCTCAGAGGGGCTACCACAGCACAGACCTCACAGGGAAAGACACTCAAATGCAGACACTGACACTACACTGAAAATATTCTCAAGAAATTCTTAATTTCACACAAGAATCTCGCCCTCCTTGTCTGGACTCATCAACAAATTATCCCGACATGTCAACAAGATGCTCTAGAAGGAGATAGCAGTTCAGAAAACAGACTGAAAATTTAGAAGAGAGATCCAGTGACTTCCCATTTTCACAGGCTGTATAATTATATGATGGGCCGCATCAACTTTGCCATCTCACTGCAAAGCAGCTTTGCTATAATTTTCCTGTGTTAGTGTGTCAAAGCTCTGTTTACTATGTGCTTTGGCGTTGTTGGTAGCTGTTCCAGAAGTTCAATGCTGCATTAGAATGTAATAAGCCCTAATTCTTTTCATGCTCCAAAATCAGACCTTTACACTTTCCCCCCTAATCTAGGTCTGTCATAGTTTCACTTCAAAGCCAACTAATCCCACATGGAATCCACTGACATATAAAGCATAGCACATTAACCTTGCATACACTTTGCAGTGTGTGCTTATCATTCCCATAGACTTGCATATCCTCAAGATGTGCATCATGTTATTGCACATGTGAAAATGCAGGGCTTCCTGCATAATCTACTTCATAAACACTTCTCCTCCCCCTACCTCATGTTTCCTCCCTCCCTGTTAATTTTCATTCCTGCTGTTTGCATCTTAATGCAGGTTGTTTAATGAAGTAGCAGAAATGAGTGCTTTCGCTAAGGGACTGTTTACAACACGTTCCCACTGCATGGAGGTGATTAAGCTGTGTGAAACTCCACAGTGTTTGCCAAAGAAAAAAAAAAGAGCAACCTGCAACATATCCTCCAGTAAGACAACAGCAAGGAAAAAACAAAGGAGGAGAGTGTTGCCTGAAATGTGATGCAATGTGCATTTCTTTAAATGTGGATTTATAACAGGAATGTCCTCATGGAAGACCAAGAGCACAGCATGAATTTGACCAGCCCCTGCAGAGGTGATTGCACATGTCCTGACCGCAGCAGATTATAAACAGGGCTATGCCTGTGGAGGGCAGTCAGATTTATAAACTCGCAGCTCAGAACAGTGAGAGACTTGCAAGGCCCTATGCTCCACTGAGAGTAGGCCACAGCCTGGGAATGTTTCCCTGCCTTCAGCACAGCAGCGCAATCCACTGCTGCTGTAGCCATAACACTGATCTGTTGGCTAGGACCTGGCTGAGCTGACTCAATAAGAAATAGGGTTGAATTACGTCATGTGTAATAAGGGACCCCGCAAGGTAGTCTGTGATAGCATACATGCCGCCGGTGGAAAAGCAGGGTTATTAAGATGGTGGAAGCTGATTTTGTGCCGTTTTCCCTTTTCTACACTTTTGGGGTTATCTTACTTATAACAAAATGTATAAGAGGATTTTGGTTTCACATCTTAGAGCTAGTTTCCTTAAATTACCCCTTACCCTTCCAGGGTTACTGCCCTGCAGGCTAGCCTCATCCCCCCACAGTTGATTGCGGGGTTGTGGCAAGAGCTACTAGAATGGTGGCTGCTGCATGCTGGGGACCATGGAGGCCAATGAGATTCTGCTGCAGGCCTCCAAGCTGCCCCAGCAGTGCTTTGATATTCATCTCACACCAAGAGAAGAAAATGCAAAGGGGAAAAGGAGCAGCACAAGTGTGGAAACAGCAAACCAGGCTAAATAAAGGGAGGGAGGCAAGGAAAGAGAAAAGGTTGAGGGATGGAGGCAACGAGTAGAAATCAAAAACAGACCATGTGTTTCACTGTTTGGTTTGTCATGGGACCCTGGCTGCACCAAATCCCACTTCTGCCATTTTGTGTGATTGTTCTCCTCTCCCTGCCTACTCCTCTCAAATGCATGCTTTTGTTTTGCCCAGCGCTCAGTCCAGGGGCAGGCAGTGGGATTCCTGCACAGTGGGGTCCTTATAACTGGGAGCCATGTCTCTTGTTCTCACCTCTTCCCCCCACTTCCTCACCTTTTCATTTTTTCCCCCATTGATATCCTCTCTCTCTTTCCCTCTGAACTTATGGACTGGCTTTTAAGAGAGAGCCCAGTCCACATCAGAGGCTGAAGCTGAGCGGGTCAATTTGTTGCTCCTTTCCCCAGTACTTCCCCCTTCACTAGCTTCAGTGGACCCTCTCTGCACTGCAGCCATTTACCCAGAATTCTCCACTGCTCAAGTAGGTCTGCCTAGCAGTATATGCAGTACCTATACAGTATATTGAACCATGTGTTGTTAGTGTCTGTTCAGATCTCTGAATTTCTCTGCAACCTCAACCTCCTAAGATCATGTACAGCTACACAAATGTGTGACAGATAGCAACCCTTGTATCAGAAAATAGCTATACCACACACTGATAAGGAAAAGCAGATGGATAGAAGAAGAAGAGAACTAAAGGGGGGAAAATATATATCCAAATCTAAGTAGAGCAGGCCTTGGCTCCAGATGTGAATCTCTCTGAATATTGATCATGGAGAAAGCTAGTCCCCCATATCCCCAGGGCTGCAGCGACTGACACACAAAGCACCTCTATAAAGCCCATAAACCAGCTTGTACAATTATTTAGATAAAGGGGCCGACAACAGCAATGTATGCCTCGCAACGCAGAACCTCCTCCTTGGCTCTCATCCTCCTACTACTGTTCCTGCTCCTCCTTTTCCTTTTTCTCATCCAGTATGAAGATGAAGAAATTAAAAAGGGGGGCAAATGTGTAATTAGCCACACATTTCTGAATCCTCCTTAATGTTCATTACTGAAACCAGGGGCAATTACAAGTTCAAAGGGGTTTAGGGCACCAGCAGCCTGCATAATCAGTCGCAAATTAAGCACAGCTCATTTGTCACAGCACAGCACGTACACTTGTGTATGTGCACACAGAAACACACATGCATGCATACTGTCAAAGATGAGTCATAGACAAGCTGACAGGCATCAATTTCCATACAGGCACAAATCTCAACTACCCCAAGGCACTGGGTTAGGTCGTCCAATCCTCTTACGCTCTGATGCTTTGTTTTCACTAGACAACGGCAAACACCACTGACACCTTCACCTTAGCTTGCTTGACATTATACTGTATCCTACTTGCATTCATCCTCTTATAGGTGTCCTGTTTGCTCTTACAATCCCTGCCACCACCTGTCCCGTCCTGTCTCCTTTATACAGCTTTTTTTTTTTTTTACCTCTATCTTCATCTGTGTCTGTCTCCTCCCACCTGGCTGTGTCTCTTCAACACGTGACAGTATGTGTTTCATGTCTGTCCCCGGAGGTGTATCTCAGTTACCTCTGGGGCCGGGTCACAATGGCTAATCCTGTCTTCAGGTGGCTGTTTAGCACACTGAGAGGAGAGCTCGCAGAACCGGAGGTGAGCTCCTATTACAGGACTCCCTGACCAGGGGTCACCTCCAACACTGTCAGAATACACACACGTACACACAGCGAAACATGCACACATGTCCTGGCAGATAGGCAAGAATGCTTGCACATGCATGCACGCGCACACAAAAGATTTCACACACAAACACTGTCACTCAAACACATTGAGCCTGCTTATCTATCCCAGGTGGCTCAGCCTTCATCTCGCTCCTCCCTTGTACTTTTTTATCTGTCTACTGTACTACTCCTCTTCTAGTCTTTCTCTGTCTTCTCTCATTCCCAGATCAGTCAGACTCTTGTTCACATTAGGATTCCCTGATATGATCTCCATGAAGACTTGCTCTAGTAGCCATGCGTTGCCTGTCCTGCCTAGCACCCTCATTGTTTAAGCTGCTCTCACACGGGGACACAGTCAGGTCTCCAGTGAATTGAATGGAGCCCTATCATGTACGGCTCAGCATAGTGGGAGAGAGAACTCATTTTTCACTGGGGGACTAACATCCATCTCAGCAGCCAAACACTGGCTGTTTCATTAAGTAGCCCATCCAGGCAGACAGATGTGTTCACCACACAGCCATGTTTGCCTATGCAAGAGCATGTATTAACCCACAATCCTTTGGGGGAGATTAATAGGCTACCAGTCCCTTTCCATTGAATATCTCCATGCCATTTTCACCTCCTTTCCTTGGCTAGATATTAAAAACTAATGAAGCCTATTGAAAATGGGAACTGCGAGGCTCTTCACGGATCATTTTAGGTTATTTGGACTCAAACAGAGAGGGATCTCTTTAAGGCACAGTTTGAGCTGAATTAAGAAAATAAATGTGGAGAGCTGTGTTGAAGAAACAGAAGGGAAAAAGGAAAGTAGAGAGTGTGACTGTAAAAAGATGTGTGTTTAAGAAAAGACAACTCTACTCTGACACATGGAGCGGAGACACGGCAGATGTTAGCAATTCCAGAGCATAGCAAAGCATTCCCAGTGTTGGAACCACGTCCTAATTGCCATAATAGAGGTGGTAAGCGCTGACAGTAATGGAGTCGTGGGGATCCATCCCCGGCAACCTGAATTAGGGGCCACTTGGCAGATCCACTTCAAGATGGCTTTTGTTTTTTTGTCAAGATGCCCTTGTTTTCACTGTTGTGCAAACCTTTTTAATCTTGCTTTTTTTGTTCTGTAGAACTTTCTTTCCCCTGCCATTCTGTCAGAAATATGGGGCTCAGGGGTGGTGGTTGGCAGAGGATGAAGCGTAGCGAGAGAGAAGGTGGTGTGTGAGATAGATGGGTCAGAGAAATCTGGGCTGAGAGTAAGCAAAGAGTTAAAAGCGTCCATGTCATGGGCTCACCTCTGCACCAGGCCTGGTGAAAGGCGGCGGGGTGCTGTCGGGGAAAATGACTTCCTGAGACATTACCATCAATCACCAGACAGGTCAGGCCCCCCAATCCCGCCATCAGGATGGAGGAGATGAGAGGGGGATGGGGAAGGAGGATTAGACTAGAGGGGACAAAAACAGAGAGGAATACTTAAGGCTTGTTGGAGAACAGACTATTTACAATCTCTTTTTTTGTTGTCTGACTGTTTTATATCTTTATCTTCCTCTGCCTATCTGTCTCTCTGTGTCTTTCTCTCTCTCTATTTTCCGGCCTTCCATAAAACGGCTATCCAGGCATTCAGGAACGGCCCCTGCTGGTCAGAATCCTCTCCTCGGCTCAATTGCATCATTAATTATTCCACAGGCAGTGGGCTAGAAGCAAATCTAAAGAGAGGAAGAGAAATAGAGAGGGAGCAAGAGTTAGATGGGGAGATGGGGGACAGCTGTCTAACACCCCCAGTTGGTCTTGCTTTCACTCTCTTTCTCTCTCTGTCTCTTTCTGTAAATGAAGGATGGTAGAGGGGAGGGGCTTGGGTTACCTCAGTGAGCGGTTGTGTTACATTCCTGAGAAGGGAAGGGGTAGGGGGGTGGTTCGACGAGTTGTTGAAAAGAACACAGACGCTTGTCAACAGCCTCCGAGCTGGGGAGCCATCATGCCTTGCTTTAGGACCGCAGGTCAATGACCCTCTGTTGCGCCCAGATAGAGAAAGGTAGAGGGATACAGAGGGAGCTAGAGAGAGAGAGACAACGACCTAAAGCTACAATAAATCACCGTATGGTACGTGTCGCTGCTTGTCTGTGGCAGAGGTCAGTCAAAAGCCTGAAAAATCTCTAAATCCTTCTCTTTCTCTCTTCACCTATAAAACACTGTACGTGAGCAGTGGCTGAGTGACTGTGGATTAGCGTTCTCCAAAGCACTAGTAGAGTAGAAAGAAGAAGAGAGTGACAGAAAAAACCGCAAGCGCTGGCAGTCATGGCAAAATGGCCCATTAGATTTAAGGAGTAAAAGTTCATCAGCTTTATTAATGGGACGGTATATAAATGAAGTATGAATTACCTGACTTTTATGGAGTGGCGAGAGTGAAACTGAAGTGTCTTATGATATAATGTTTTAGTGAGCTGCTCTGAGCGCTCTGATGAGCAGGCTGCAGAGAGGAGGAGAGAAAGAGTGGAGAGAGAGAGACTGAAGTGTGCTGGGGTCCCCTGAGTCCAGTGGCTGGAAGGTTGCCTGATTGTTGCTAACATGCGTATCTGATCGGGTTAGCTTGGAGACAGGGACATTCGTAGCTTCCAGGCTTATTCTTTGCGTGTCATTAGCTAGCACAGTAAAAATTGCCGGGACGGAAAAAAAAAAAGATCAGCCGCATTTCTGATTTTGTCGCTCTTCTACACATGTGAATGCAATCACAAGTATGCTGCTAGTATGCTAACTGCACGTGCACAAGTAGTTTTATAAACAAGCAGGCGTGCACTTATACAGTATATGCAAGTACACATGCGAGCACAAGGACACACACACACATATACACACACACACATACACATGCTCCCCACCATCCTGTAATAAGCGGTAAGCTGAGCTAGCTGATGGTCATCCTCCCATGGGGCTGCTGGGTGGCTGCCAACTTCCTGCCTGCTTTGTCAGTGGATAAAGCCCCTAACAAACGAGAGGGCTGTAGCTAGGCAGGCCAGCCAGGTCAAAGGTCACCTCGGCCCCCAGGCAGGATTGAGCCTAAGAGCACCACAAGGAGAGAGAGGGAGAGGATGGAAGAATGCACTTAAAGATTGGCTGCTATTAACCAGGCCTAAAAGCTATATCCCTGCCTTGCCCCTCCTTCTTTCCTCTTCTCTTCTCTTCTCTTCCTTCTCTTCGGCAGCACTTCACAAAGGCATTTTAACTACCGTCACATGTCGACTCTGCTTTGAGGAACATTAAGAAAGTGAAAGATCCTGAGGGCATTTGTCAGTCCACACAGCCCCATGCAGCCAGCCGCCCCTGGGTGTTGAGCAATGACAGGAGATATCTCCTTGACTCATACACCCCTAGATGAAAGGAGAACTCAGAAGACGTGCATTTCTGAAAGACGAAAACGGTATTCAGCAAAAGAGAACAAACACAACAGGTATGGACGGGGTGGTGACTGATCAGGGCTTGGCTGGCTTTGTTCCATGGAAGTACTTGTGATCTCAGATGAATGCACCTATGGTTACCATCAGCTATGCTCCTCTGTCTCACTGACAGGGACATGATCTGAAGTGTTTGTCTGTTACGGGCCTATGAGCTTCTCTCACTGGCAGAGGACAGAGGAAAAGGGAGACACTGTAGGAGAGGAGAGAAAATGTTTCTTTCCACCCCAGCTGTCCATTCAGAGGGAGAGAAAATTTGACATGGTTGACTTGAACAAATTTAGCATCATTAGCAAACAGGAAGTGTCCCCTGCAGCTGTTTTTTGGCGGGGGAGGGAGAGTTCCTGCCCGCACTGTAATGGACAAATGTTACCCACCATGTTTGCCTTTGATTTTTGACCTGAAAACAAGAATTGACATTACAAATGTCCTATGATATCTTCCAAATTGGCTTGACATTCCATAGCTGGCCCCGGGGGTTTCTTGTTTGTCCTCTGTAAGTGGTTGTGCTCTTGTTGTTGTGTCCTGAGGCTCGCTATTAGAATGTACTGTCCTTTCTCTCGAGAATGTGAAGTCTTAAAGAGGCAGAGGGCGAGACTAGAAAGAGAAAGGGAAAGAGTTAAAAGAGGTCCTGGTTGTGTATTTGAATACTTATGCTCATTAAGTTAATGCACAATGAAAGGGAGAACCGTCAAGTGGAAACTCTCAGAAGCTTCTATTTGAGGAGCGAACACACTTGCTTTTCTCTCCCTCAGTCTGTCCATTGCTACACAAATTAATCTGTTTCTATTTCAATTGAAGATCAGCCCCACTTTACTTTGACTTAGGAAGTTAAACAAAGTCTAAAGAACACAATAGAGAAAGAGGATAAACTTAAAGAGACCCTGTATGTTAATATTAAGTCCTTTTCCCAACAGACTTTATCAACAGGCTCTAGGTTGTAAGTGCTTTACTGTTTTGTCATTGGTCCCTTGTGCTTTCCCAGCATTCCTTTCAAGTGGACTGTAAGCCCCAGTATGCCTGAATAGTGTCTAATAACCTAGACCTATTTAATGCAGAACATTTAGAATTATTTACATATATGAAGCCTAAGGAAAAACAAAGCCTCATATGTCAGAAGGTGAAACATTTTTTGTACAATGAATTTCGGAAGCACAGATTATTTTTCCCTATTGGAAATCATAGGGACTGAAAAAGATATACAACATATGTTTGAGTAAATAGATATGGTGATGACCTTTGTGTTCCATACTCAAAACCCATGCAAGAGGTTTTCAGGTAGTCAGTGTAAAAAAATCATTGATTTTTTTACAATGTGTACATACGTCATTAAACCAGTGGTGATGTTTATTCAGAGGCTTAGTTCGTTCATTACGCTTTAGCCATAGCATGTGCTCCCAATGACTTTATGACTGGCAACAGTGACAAGTGGTGTGGAAATGAAGTTGTCCAATGCAGGCAAAGTGGGTGGGTCCTCTGCTTTGACAGGCAAACCAGGCCTCTAATAATCTACTTATAGGCCCTAAAAGTCCCTCGCAAAGGCAAGAGACCTCACACTTCCAACAAGCAACATAATAGAATTATCGAAAAAAAAACTTGACTTGAAAATTTTAACTTATTGAAATTTAATAGGGAATATAACCCTTTGTAGGAGGATAATCCTTTGGCTCAGTTGCAGTCATTGCAACATGTTTTAAAGATTTCTTGAGAGCAAGTAGTGAGCGTGGCAGTGTGTTGACATCAGGCGAGCTGGAGAGCAGAACAGAACAGAGCTGGGTGCCCCTGAGCAGGCAGTTACCACAACAAAGCCAACAGACTGGTCTGGAAAACCAGGCCAAATTCCTGCCCTCTAGGACCTGGCTTAAAGCTCAAGCGGAAACTTTGAAAGAGGGGGACGAGAGAAGATGAGAGGAGAAGAGTGGAGAAGAGGTGGAGTGAAGAGGATACGAAACGAGGCCAGACGGGTTAGCGTGTAGCGAGAATGGGATAGCTGCTGGGGCCTATGGAGTACGGCAGGAGAAGGAGAGATCAACGGAAATGAGAGAGAGGTAGAGACTGAGAGGAGACCAGGCCCCCACTGTAAGGATGGAGGGATCGTATTCCTTCTCTTGAAAGCGGAGGGGCAGCCGTGTGGTGGAAAAAGAAGCCATGAACTTGATCTGACGATTAAATAGGCACATCTCTATGGCTGCAGGCCACAAATGAGACCAGGTCCGCAACACAGCACACACACACAGTTTGTGTGTATATCTGTTGGCAAACTCCAATAGATCCATGGGTTGAGTTCAGTTGATCCTTATTTGTTTTGCATATTTCTGCAGATTGGACACCGTTTTTTCCAGTTTTATTTTCTTTATTGGATCAAAGTGATACCTTATTATCATTATGCATGATAGCATTTGGAAAAACATCTCTCTCTTTTCTTTGGTCGATTCGCTGAGTCTGGAGGTGCATTGGGATTGTGTGGGAGTGATTGCTATTTAGCCTCATGGAGCTTGGTACAATCAGATGCCTATATCTTGCATATCCTCCAGGGCTCCTTCCTCACCCTCTCCTTCCATTCATTCCTCGCTCCTTCCGACTCCCCTCACCCACTTTACTGTTACTGTAGCTTGGCAGGCAAGCAGGGCAGTTATGCTGTAGAGCTTCTCTACAACCTTGCACCATCTCCAGTGAACATAAATTAATGGTGTAGAGCAAACAGGCTCCTGGCTGGGGTCCAAGAGCTGGTTTCAGGAGCTCAGCCAGCGATTGTTGTGGCGGGCCATGGCAGCAACAGCAGTAGTAGTACTGATGCACTGCCAACCAACCAGCCAGTCAGAGAGGCAGACAGACTGGGGGCCCGTTTGCACTATAATAGATGCCGCAGGCCTCGCCAGTCTGCCTTGTATTTGTAATCATCACCGTTTTATTGTCAGAGGCCAGTCCTCTGAGAGCCCTTATACTTATTGTTGAAGCTCTGGAGTCTGGAGTGAGCGAGACAGGAGTGTAGTGGTATGTTCTGAATGCTGATCGTGTGAGGTGTAGATATGGATGTACTTTCATTTGCTGTTATCAGAGATTGGCATGCAGTGCGTGCGGTTTGTAGGTTGGCATCATGTGAGTGCTGTTTATAAGTTGGCAGTGTGTGTGTGTGTGAGTGTGTGTGTCTGTGTATGTGTGCAATCTAGAGAGAGAGAGAGAGAGAGAGAGAGAGAAGGGGAAAGCAGCAGGGTTGAATCATTGAGTCATGTGGCATTCTTGCCTGTTTTCAGACTGTTGTCAGGAAGCAGTGTAGTTCCCACTAAAATAAAACAAACACCCAAAAATGCCCTCTACTCCCTCCCACCTCCACCCGCCCAAAAACATACAGAGAGTGATGGAGAGAAAGAGAGAACAGTGGAGAGAGAGATAAAGTTGAGAATAGAGATAAAAATGGAGATGATATGAGGTTTAATGTAACATCAGTTTACACAAACTGCTCAAAAGAACTTAACCAGTTTACTCAATTTGAAATATTTAGTTTGGGCTCAGCTAAGTATTTCGAATAAAGCAGACTTAGTTCATAATTGATTAAATAAATCAAATTTGAAATCACAAATCTGCGTTTATAGTATATTTTAAATTATTTGCAGTTTATACTGATACATATGAAAAATCTTACATTGTCATAAAAATGTGATGTCCATTTGATGTTTACAGGCAGAAATAATTAACTCAATCCTTCAATTCACACCACAACATCTGTCAGAAAACTGCAGCTAAAAAGCCAGATATTGCTCTGTGCAACACTTGTGATGGATTCAAAAACTCCAACTGGATTTATTTGTCATATCTGTTTGATCTTCCAGAAATGCCGATATGCATTCAATCTCATTGTCATTTGTCAAAGAAGCCAATTGTAACATTATTAACGGCAACTTGATATTTAAAATGTGCCAATCTTACCCCCAGCTCAATGCAGAATCCATATTAAAATGTCATTCCTATATTTGATTGCATTTATTTCTGACAGTGAATATTATTATCATACTCCAGTCACTTTGATTAAAAACAAATAAGATTCCAATCAATGCGAGGAAGGCGCATGTGACAGGAACACAGGGATACAATATTGCTGTAAAACTAAACATAAACTCACAGGAAAGCCCATCAAATGCTTTCAACACAAAAAGGCATTACTATGAAAATATGTGTTTAATTAATATGTTTAATAAATAAACAAACACCCTTTGTAGAATGAAAAAATATATATGCAGATCTATCTAATAACCCTATCCAAGAGACAAAACAGCTGGAGCTAAATCACACCAATCATCAGCAAATCCTTTGTGTTGCCATGGCACCAGGGTAAACAGCCAATGGCATGTGATTTCCTGGGAGTCATTAGCATGGAATAGGTTTGCAAGCCACAGCAACCTTGTGACCTGACTCTATAACTCATGTCACACACTGATGATGTCATTCATCAATGGGGTCCACCAGCTTTCTCAGGCAAGGGGCTGCAAGTTCGGCGAGTGGAGGGGAAGGGGCAGAGCGGTAGAAGCAGTGGGGGTTGAATGGAGCTGCCGGGATAATGTGGGATTTGACGACGGCAGCGAATAGTCAGGAGAGTATGAATATGATATATAGCTAGCTGGATGTTGAAGGAGTAGATTGGAGTCAGTGTGGGCGAAAGGTGTGGTGTGAAATAAGTGTGGTCCAGCAGTAGATGTGGTTATTGTATATGGTGAAATGCCAAGCTGGGCTCAGGGGCCGTACACAGCGGGTGATGGAGCTACCTCAGTTTGTAATGTTCAGCAACCACAGGGGCCATTACATCCAGCACTATCAGAGAGCACAGAGCACATCACACCCTATAATTTAGCCAGCAGTCGGTCACACACACATACACACAACACGATTCTCAGTGACGGGCAGAATGTGAAACACCTGCATATGCGCATGTGTTTATGTGTTTGTGTTGTTCTTTTTCAGGTCAGATTGTGGTAATTGGACAACAAGCATACGTTAGGATAGTGCACGCTCGTGCCATTACCATGCTTTAGCATAATTAACAGAGCTGTTTCGATCGGGGACCAGCGATGCCTGGACAGCAAATTGAAGCTGCTCATTTCTGGTTTATTTGTAGACTGGCTGTTTTACATTTTGCGGTCAATCCTGTTTTAAGGATATTGGCCTTGGTGTTTGTAACTGAACATATTGAGCCGATCCAAAGCTAGGGGGGAGATTATCAATACCATCTTTGATCTTGCTCTGTGTTTGTGTTTCATCCATTAAATAACCATGTCATACTGTCTCCTGGGGTTAGAGAGGGACACATTAGAACAGATTTAGCAGGCTGACTTTATGAGTTTTATTAAACAAATGATCTCACGTTTAGTGTTTTCATATCAGATTTATTTTGTGCTCATTGGGTGATTTACTAACATATTTTTTACTGAGGCAATTAACATTAAGAGGTTACTCAGAGGTCTAAATAGACGTTCTCCAATTTCACGGCTGCTGCAGCCTTGTAAGCGCTAAGTCCACCATGCCGGCTTGCTTCTCATGTCTGTGTGTGTGTATCACCATTGCCACCACACACCATTTTCTGTAGCTGAGATTTCAAAGCGCCATGCTTAAAGGAAAGCTGCCACAACGTAAAGTGTGGGTGGCCTGCAGTTGCAGCCATAAAAAGTATGTGTGTTTCGGGGAGGGGGTCAGCAAGAAAGGCAAGAGAGAGAGTTGAGGACAGATGAAGACAGTATGAGGAAAGGTTGTACGCAGGCGTACTGTGTGTAGGTTTGTATTTGTGTTTGTGTAAACTTGCTTCTCTTTGTATGTGCTTGGCAGTGCATGTGTGCAAGTCTTAGGGTTTCAGGGGAGCAATCTAGTCTGACACAGGGAGGCAAGGAATGGGGGAATGAGCTAAAAGAAATAGGATTTTTTTTGTGTCGTGTCTATGTGATCAGAGCAAATCTCCTTACTCAGGGGTTTTGTGTGAGAGGGGGGCTTTAACGTCCCCACTCTCCTTGATGAGACATCTTTCTTGTTTGTTAAAACCATTCATTACGCGGTGGCTGCTGGGCGAGCTATGCCGCTGGCCGGCGTATTTATCACTGAGCTAAAGCGCGCTCTGGCTGACAGTAGACGATTGATGACGGGTCTGGGCTTGAGAGGCTGAGGAAGCCTTAATACAATGTAGATGACCCACTCCCGTTTCCAATTTAGGCTGCTCCTCTCCCCACACCTCTGTACCACATCATCTTTAGCTACGTCTCGATTTGTGCATTTGTCTGCGCATGTGTATGTATGTTTGTGTAGTCTGCAAACATAAAAAAGAGTGGGAGGAAGTGTGTGTTATGTTATATTTGCGAGTGTGTTTGATTATGACCGAGGTCGTAGCTAACGTGAAAGCACCAAGGAAGCTCGGGAGGGTAAGGGGGAGGGAAACAGAGACTGTAGTGTTATTGCATGTTGATGTCCAGAGCAGACACACACAAACTTGCATGCACATCAGGATGTAGATATGCATATCTGCTCTTTGTACATGGCGTACACTGCATTGTCTTGAGCATTTTTACACATACATACATACTGTATGTGCTGTGCACTCACACACACACACACACACACACAAACACACACACACACACACACACACACACACACACACACACACACACAGTATCCTATAGACATTGCCTAGCCAAGGAAATGTCAGCACCTGGCAATCAAAAAATGTATTTCTATGCAAGCATTAACCTCCTTCCTTTGTTAATGATTTTAACATATTAAAAGGAACTGCGTACACAAGTACAAATCAGATTAATCCCTCTCTGCAGCCGGGAGTCATTATTTGTCCAATATCAGCCTTGTTTGTTATTAATTGAGCACATTCCTCAAACCATTTTTTTTTATCTCTCCTTTAATTAAAATAGACATATATTTAGACAGGCAGTACTACCTGAAAGAAGAAATTTGCGTCTCTGCTGATATGAAACATCACTTACATCAATTATTTCAGCAGTAAATGAGAAAATAGTTCTTGAGCAACTGTTATCATTTTATGTTAAAATTGAATTCATTTAACACAAGCCAGGCAGCCATAACCAGCTTTATGAAATTAGCTTTCTCAATGACTGTGGAGGAGGAAAGGAGCTGAAAAAAGGGGTGTAAGTCGTGAGGCTAAAGGTGTTTTCCTTGGGGAAAGAATGTTTGTTAATGGAGCTTGAAACCACCCGAAAATAGAAAGAGGATTTAAGATTTTTTTTGTGTGATGTGTTTTGCAAGTGTCATGTCTATGAATATATGTTTGTGTCTGTGTGCATTTCTGTTTGCCCATGCCTGTGTGCGTGTGAACGTGTAATTCTGTGTGCTGCATGCATGCTCTCTGTCCACAGTGGCTGAATGAAACACATAGTGTCTCATTTGTTTCGTTTGCGTGCGCCCCGACTCCTAATCTGGCCCTTAAAGACATCTGTCACCAGCGATCACTGTTGTTTTGTCATGCTTCATAGCAGGCCCAGGGGGAACAAGGCAGCCCAAGGTCTGCCATTTATATCAGCCCATGTTCTTTAGATTGGACCTGACACAAATAGTATCATTGCAGCCCTGGTCGCAGAATTACGTTTTCAGGTAAAAATCTTGGCAAGGCTGTGGAGATTTCACGGCATTCTGTTCTTTTAGTATTAGTCTGTATTCAGCTGCTCTCTATGAAAGAGCCACCACCAGGATACATGTCAGACATTCAAGGAAAGATAAATGTATTCGCTGCAAATCTGCACCCACTCATTCTGTTGCTTGGTATTATAAAAGGATTCTCAGACACCAGTATCTACGTTAGGCCTGCCTGAAAGTCTCGTTTGTCAGGATGTGTGTGTGTGTGTCGCGCGCGCGTGTGTGTGTGTGTGTGTATGTGTTTGTGTCTGTGTGTGCACGCGCACATGCTCGTAAGGGGTTTTTGTGTGGTGCATATGTTTGGTGTGTTCACTATATGTTGTTTGTGTGTGGGCGTGGTGGGGATAGGTAAGGGGGTCATCACAGTTCTGACAAACGTGTTCGGCCAGCTCTGACAGGTTTAACACTGATGTGTATTTGTGTGTGTGTGTGTGTTGAAGTGTGGGTGGACACGTGTATGCTCTGAATGTCTATACTGTGCAAGGGAGGGGTGGGGTTGGGTGGAGGTCAGGAGAAGGTGCAATCTTGGGTTACACAATACAACAAACAAGGGAACATATTGAATACATACAGTAATAAGCAACCGTCAGGAACTTGACTCTGAGCATGTGTTCTCTGCCAGCGCTTACATGCGTGACTATTTATGTTAATCTGTATGTCAAAGAGGTTCATGTGTGTGTGTTTTTCTCTCTGTTTGCTCCTGCAGCACCCATACCCTTCTGAAGAGCAGAAGAAGCAGCTAGCCCAAGACACAGGCCTCACCATCTTACAAGTAAACAACTGGTGAGTCAAGATTTCCGCTCTCCCTATCTCCACCACCAGCATCGCTCTGCTTTCATTTTCAAAAGCCTTCGCCTCCCTCTCCCCACCAAGTGTGAAAACCGTTTATGTACAGCACTCCCCATCACATATAGACACACACAGAGGTGCACGCGTAGACATACACACTGACAACCTTTGTAACATTATTATATTTAAGCTACCAGGATGTTCTGGTGTTATCGGCAAAGTGTTCTGCTGCTAAGTCAGTGGTCTTTGTGGTTTGATGCACATGTATTCATTGGGATATATTTAAGGGAGAAAGGCAGAGATCATAAGCTACCCCTACAACCCCCACACCCCACCCCACCCCTTCATCCAAAACCATACCTAGTACCGCTACTGGTGCCCCCACAAAACTGCTTTCCACCCCCTCCCCATTTTGCAAAAGCTATATGGTGGATTAAGGTTTTGGTGGCCTGGCCAGCTAGGCCTTTGTAGATGGCTTAGCACATAACTGGGGGTGGTGGATTAAATAACATGATCACAGAAGCAAAGAAATGATACAGGAATTACTTATCAAAATACTAGCCCAGGTTTTATCTGCAGCTTAATTTTGTTCAGTACATTCTCAGGGTGATGTTCAGATTAATTGAACTGACAGCTTCCTTTCAAATTTCCGGCAAGGTATTTGCACGGATTTCAGGTCTTACACAAACTTAATTATATGGAACCCCATTTTATCATTCTAATTCCATGTAGCGGGGGTTCTATTTACAAATGACAAGTCTGTGCCTTTTATTCACAGCTTTCCTTAATATATTTATCAAAGCGGGTTCATTTACAAAGTGCTCTATCTGTTGGGTACAGGCAGGCCGACATTAACGAAGCTTTTAGGTTTATCAGACTCACAGCCTTACAAGCCACCCGAGGGTCAATTGATTTTTTGGTTCTCTGATACATTTTTTTTCTCATTTTTCCTGGATCACAATGAGAAACATGCCTGGAGAATTAGCCTGGTTTGTTGGCCTTATCTATCAGCCCCCTCCCTTGTCCTCCCCCCTCCGTCCTGACATGCTCTCTCTCTCTTTCTGTCTCACTCTCTCTCACCCTTTTTCTTTATTTCCTTCTAGCTAAGGGAAGTCAAGCTCCTTAAATTGGCCACAGGAACCGCTGTTATCAGACTTTAATGCACCCTACAGTGTGGATAGCATTTCAATTACACCAGTAACCAAAGATTAGCCCCCGCTTGCCTGTTTCATGCCTCGTGCCACCGTTTCGGGACGCCACGCACCTTACCTACAGGAGCAGAAAATTGAGTTGCCTTGCCTGTGTCATGGTGATTAATGCAAAAATAGTCTGCAAACCTGCGAGGAGAGAGAGAGAGCGAGAGAAATAGACATAGACAGAGATAGATATAGGAAGAGTCCCTGCTTTCTCAGAGGCCATGAAATCCAAGCCTGGCACTGAAATGCCTCAGATCCATTTATAAAGAGATCTGAAAGAATCTTGTGCTGGGTAACATCCTCATGAACCTGGTTTCCACACATACACACACGTGGTCATGTAGATGTGTATTAATGTTACACCAGCAGTATTAACAAAAACACACCAGGAATCAGTTTTCACAAATAAAGTAATTAGAGACGCTTAGACTCTACTGGCCTATCTGTGGGACATTGGGTGTTGTCAGCTGGCCTGGTTGATGCTGCCACGTTATTGGCTATTTCACACTAAGGGAAAGATGAGAAAGAGAGAGGATGCTGAAATTTCCTTTCCCCTCGTAATGCTTAACCAGGCAGGACAGTGAGTTTTGTTTGGGTTGTGCCTTTGCTTTTTCTCTTTGGTTTCTGGTTCCGGTGGCTGCTGAGATGGTCCACCTAGGATATGACAGAACTCTGCCATATGACATTCCTGTTTTAAAAAAAAGCTCTTCAAATTCCTGGCTGGCCCTTTGCATTGTTCTGTAGTTCCCTTTGATGCATAGCCGCTGCCATGTTACTGACCAAAGAGAGAGAGATAGAGACAGAGGGAGGGAGAGACAGAAGCAGAGGATGAGTGGGGGAAAAGGGAGGGGATGGCCAATGTCTTCGGTTTCCAGAGCTCTCCCTCGGGGAAAGGATGTGCTGAATCAGGGCTTTGTCCGCCAGCACAATCGCAGCCCAGCGAGGGCACAAGGGTGCTCTGTGTGATAGTCAATAGACAGTGCATCTCGCTCTCTACCCACTTACCCCATCAAACCTCCCCAAACCATATCCTCCAACTGACACCTCCCTTTACGTTTACCTGCAGCTCACCTGTACACACAGAAAACAAAACCCATAGTAGACCACTTCCAGCTGGTTGGAAACCCTTTGTCTTGGTACAACAGGAGACACTCCATCTGGTTCTATATCTAGTCTATATCATTAGTTGGCAGTCTCACCTGTTTGTAGGCCACATCCCATTAGCAGTCTGATTATAATAAGGAACAAAGGAAAATGTTAAAGTTCACAATATCACTGTGATGGTGTTGAGCAGATGATGAGGAGGACATGATTATCCAGTTAATAGTATCCTCTGTGTGTGTGTCCAAGTGTGTGTGTATGTGCACATTATGCACATTATTACTAATAATACACTATGCTCTCTCAGTATGCACAGAGATGTTATGGGCGTACAGTGTGTCAGGACACCATTAGTTAACCGTTAGGAAGTGTGTTTGCTCTACTTTTCAGACAACTGGCGTCATGCTAACAGAATCGGGGAGTGGTCTGACATGTAATTACATTTGTTTAAGATAGTGGGAAAAGGTGAGGGCCATGTCACACATAGCATTCTGGGATAATGAAGTAGGTGAAACGGCAGACTCAGGTGTCTATTCGCTGGAGAAGCGTTCACAGTTTACAGTATCTAGCGGTATATTTGCCTGCCTCAGCAGCTCCTGGTGTCCTGCTATCAGTCTGGGCTAAATGGGGCCTGACCAAATCCTTTCATGTCTCAGCGTCAGACCCAGCACGATATGCCCTCGCTCATAAACACACACACCAACTGTCCTGCCGTTATTTACCTCTGCGGCAATGCACATACACGCACACACACACACACACACACACACACACACAACACACATAACATGCAGGATTATTACACGAGCCTGAGAGATGACGCTGATGACAGATGATTGAGAGAAACAGCGTCTAAAAAAAGGAAGGAAATCGTCCCCTCATTATTCCCTCATCTCACAGGCAGCCAGTTGGTCATTTCCATGGCAGAGAGAGAGGAGAGGCAGAGCGAATATGTCAGTTCTTGGCATCTATGATGACTGACTGCTGTGCCACTGGAGCACTAATAACAATAAAGAGGGCACAAAGCCACACTCTATTTTTTCTTCTCTGCCTCCTCTCTACAGCCCGGGGGGGGGGAATACATGCATAGACACACACACACACACAGGGGAGAGGCTCTAATTAGCGGCAGAAAGGAATACAATGAGTGAGTTATTAAGACACAGAGGCGGATCGCAGCCAACCTTTGCCCCCTGTCGGAGCACAGGTCACATGATAAGGGAAGGATATCCACCAGACGACGGCGCCAAGCGGCCTGTGCCCACTGAGGAGATGAAATAGGCTCAATCTCTCTGGCCATTCAGGGTAGGGCATGGTGCACTGATTGTTTTGGGGAGTTTTGTTGTTGTTGTTGTTGATGTTTTCTTGAGGCTCTGTCTTCACCAGGAGGACAAACTTCAGCCCTTTACTGTATGTTTAAATTAAGAATTAGTTATTTAATGTCATTGTTTTGAAGCTGAGCAACAGTGGAATAAGCTCAATGGCATACACGTCTGTGTCCAGTAAACAACTGTGTAAGACAGGTATGCAGGTCTAATAAATTAATAAAGAGCTAAAAAAAGAACGGTCACAGTGATACTACAGTTAAAATACTTTTCAAAAGTCATTGCACTTGTATGCCTTTACAACTTTTGCCTATGTACATAGAATCCAGATTGTCTTCCCAGATTGCATCCTGCTGTAGCACAGCGTGCAGATAAACTGAGTTTAGCTAGCTCTACTCTGACTGCTCTGTAGCTCTCTTCACAGCATGTTCCCCATTTTCACTCAGATCCTCCTTATTCCTCCCTCCCTCCATTCTGTGGATCCTTCCAGACTTCTCAGAGTTTAACTCACCCAACAGAGGTGTATAGAAGCTGTACTGCAGGTTCACATGCAAAATGTTATTAACGGACAGGCACATTTATTTGTAATATCTGAGAACAAGAAAAAGAAAAGCCAAAGCCCAATTTGTTCCTCCACTTAGCAAAGCATTTTCCACACCCCTTCTTCAGGCCAATGAGACACTTTGGAACACTGGCTTTTTTGATTTTTTTTATGATCCTCTGGTTTGGCAGCGATACCATTATGAAATGCAAAATAATAACTAATATTTTCCAAATGTAACATAAAGCTATGAAGCTGGCCCAGCCGCCTCTGTTTTTTTTCCACATTCTTTATAAGTATTTAAGTCTTATGAATCTCACACAGAGGATTTTGAGGTCCTTTTCCCCTTACAACTCTCCATATCACTGCCTGTTCCTTACTTTTCTGCCTCTTCATTTCTGCCACATTGGTGGGCAAGTTGACTGAAGTTGCTGGTTATCTGTCTAACTTTGACCCAGATGGAAATGTCAGGCCTTTTTTTGGCTGCAACCAGGGACTCCCGGTGGTGGCCATCTTATGCCCCTGGCTTTCTAAATATACAGCTGGAGTGTGGAGAGGTTGCGGCTGTGTGTGTGTGTGTGTGTGTGTGTGTGTGTTTGTGTGTATCTCTCTGGTGTGTCTGTGTGTGCGAGCGTGAGTGTATATGTGAATCTGACTGAGAGAGAGACTATCGGGGTGCTGCCAACACAGGCATCATGATCCCTCTCATTTAGGGACTGCTAATTGGCAGTTAATTAGCAGAATTGACTCTGTTGTCAGATCCCAAGTGCCAGCCCCCCTACCAACACCCCCTACCCGTTCATTTGATCTGGCCGCTTTCTTGATGTTGTAATAATAATCCCATTTTATCTGTTTTGGAGGGAGAAACACATTTGGAAAAACATATTTTCATTATTGGCAGAATAAAATAGAACAGCCTCCGTGTGTTTTCATTTTGTTCTGCTGTTGTTACAGATCCAAATATCTGTTTGCGGTGCAATCTAGACACATGCTGTACTCACAGGATAATCCATGGGAGTCTTGAATAGCTGATGCTAATGTGCCACTCTGTTTATGTGTGTACTCACAGTATGTGCTGTGTGTGAGTACATGAGCACACATCGCTGTTGAAACGCTCCGCGTGATTAACAGGGCTCACTCCCACTTTATCAGGCACTGGGGGCACATTGGTGCACAGCATAGCATGGCATGGACACCCACCGTGGCCACGGAACAGCCCAGTGCCCACCTCTGTGTGAGTCTAGAATTATGAAAAACAGGTGGTGCTTTTATAAAATTGGCAGTGTCGGGCAATCATGCACAAAAATGAATGCTTTTTTACTTGTTTTCCAATTACAAGCAGCTCTCCAAGGCTGTGGAAATCTACCAGCAAAGACGGCATGCAAGGAGAACGAAGCCAGACAAGGCAAGATAGAGAAGCAAAGAGCTGAACGAGGTATTACAGAGAAAGCATTAGAGAGAGATGGAGAGAGATGGGAGGAGGGAGGTCTTTGTACTTCTCTTCTCCTTTTGGCTCTTTTATTCCTCAACGGCTTGGTTTTATTGGTGGGTCGTTTAATAACAAGGGCTCTGCGTTTGAAATGAAGTCGAGCTGCGTTTGCGTGGGCGAGTCTCCTTTTTTTATTTTAAGATGGTAATTTCTGTACTTGGGGTGAGATAGAGAGAGAGACTTTGAGGGAGAGCAAGAGGGTGAGAGTGTGGGAGAGGGAGAATTCAAGGAGAATACAAGGGAGGAAAGTAGGTTAATTTATTTCATTTGTAGGAAGAGAACGAACTTAAAAAGGAAAAAAAAGGTTGGTGATAGTGAGAAAGAAAGTGTAGGATGCTGTTTTCATGAACAAGCAGCTTAATGCACACGGGCAGCCACAGTAAGCCTGCCAGAATCTCCCTGTGCCTGAGGCCATCTGTGAGCAGAATAGCAATTTTATTACTTTGTCATTAAACCAATTTCACAGCAGTATTGTTTGTTAATGAGCAGCCGCAAACGAGCGGAGATGTCACGTACTAGAATAGCAACAAGATTTGTGACCCCAGTTCTCCTCTGTCTCATTCTGCCAACCTGTACCTCATTCTTATTCTTCTCTTTCTGCCATGATCTTCTTCCTCAACATCCTAACTATCATCCTTACTCTCTCCCTGCCATCCTCCCATCTTACTCATCCTTCCCTTCCACCCCCTGTTATAGGGGTCGCTGGCTCATAAAAGGGGAAACTGCTGAAAGATAAAATGCAAAGTCTATACAGTCAAGTCTCTGTTTATGAGCTTCCATTTGCCTTTAAAGCTCATTGGGACGAATGGTTTCTCCATGGGCTTTCAGGGCGTGCAGCTGGAAAGCCTGGGATGTTGGCCTGTTATTTAGCTCTAAAGCCTAACATGGGTGCCAACGGCAAGTGCCAACGGAGGGACTAGGCATTTGAATAGGTGCATAAGTCCTTTGGATTGGATGCTCAATGATGTCATAGATTTTTTGTGATTTTTCAACGTTGTTAAGACTACCAGACTTGATCAGTGCTTTAAAAAAAAAAATTTATTAGCGTTTTAGTCGTGCATTAAAAAAAATCTAACTTGACATCAGTCTGAAAGTTGTTTGGAATGGTCTGTTTTCTCAAATAAAGCAATGTGTTTCAGCTGCTATAGAGCTATATGTGTCTTTATGGCTAGTCAGTCTGTTTATGTTTTTACTCTGGAGGTCAGTTGGCAGAGATTCTTGGTCTTTTTGTGGCTTGTGACCGAGAGAGAAGCGGCAAGAGACAGACAGGGAGAGAGAGAGAGCAAGATTTAAACTGAGGCCCCAGAGGATCAGACAAGCTGACAGAGTAGATTTGGAATAATTAGTTTTATCTGCTGAGGGAGATAGCCAGAGGAGCTGTGTGTTAGCCACAGGGTGCTGCTTTGTGTGTCTTGCTGGTGATGTTTGCGGCGGCTGAATTTTGTGTATGTGTTTGGGTAGATGGTGTATATGTGTGGAAGGAGGGGTAAGGGTGTGGGGGACTAAAAAGGATAAAGGTGACCAGGTGTAACAGAATGGCCTTGAGGGTGTGTGTGTTTGTGAGGACAGGAGCTCCTTCTTTGGCTGAGCTCTTTAAACTCTGTGAACCTCTACAAGGTATTTTCTCTCTGCCCAGGCATGCTCGTTCTCTCACTCTTTCTCTGTGTTCCTCTTTACTTCCCTCTTTCACACTTTGCATTCCCCCTATCCCCGTGTTTGGAAATACAGCAACAGCATGTAAATCTTCTATCTTTGCTTTGTTTGTGTGGTGTCGTGTTCAGAATAACCCACGGCGACCTCCTTCACCCTCCTTTAAGACACAACAAAAGTGAGTGTTGGATATGGGAGGGAGAGAGGGTTGTAATCACATCCTTAACAATGATCCTATGTATTATTCTTACCTGTTGTGAGTGTGTATTTGAGTATTTTTTCTGGAGCTGTGATTCATGGCCTGGTGCCCTCTGTGGCTATGAGGGGCAGGCCAATAAGCCCACCAGTGAAGACCATATAAATCAATATAGCCCTTTGTTTGTTTAAGTCATGCTCTGCCCCAGTTCAGGCCAGTTATGGATGAGATATCAGTGGAGTTGGTGCCAAGTACAAACGGGGAGGGAAAAGGTGGCAGGGGGTCAAAGGGCCTCTCTACAAAAACAATCCAATCTTAATTGGAACATGGCCCAAAATCTTGGCGATATCAAGCCCGGTAATTTGCAATTTGGGAGAGGTGAGAAATAAATGGTGCAGCTTGCTGCTTCTCTCCATGTACACACCAACACACACACACACACATATGCATGTACTTTGATGAAGTTATCAGAGGTAGCTGGAGGAATTAGCCACTATTAGCCGACACCATTACATGCATAACAAGATGCTTAGATACAGAGAAAGAGCTGGTGAAAGCCAGGGGAGAACAATGAGGAGTATATTACCCTAATCTAGGGTTTCTCTCTTCCCCGCCTTATGAATATTTATTCCTCACATTACCGACGACGATGTTTCAATTGGGTGACTCTTTGAGCATGTGAAAGTGGTGGGGATCCCCCCCCTTTTTCTGTGAGACGCAGAGATTGTTGTATGTTTTTCTGGCCATCACTTATGAAGGAGGCCAGTCAAAGCTGTAAACAGTCAGTGGTAGAGCTGATCTGAGAGGCAGCGGGCTTGCTTCAGGCCACCAGGCACATCATAGTCCCTGTGGTCCGCGCCACAGTGTCAGCGCTGTTTCTGCCAGCAGTCCCCTCCACAAACAACAGCTATTTATATCACTGGCCTGCTGCTGGGCTTTTTAGCCTAAAATCTGCTACTGACCGTGCCTGCACATGTGTGTTTGTGTGCCTGCATTCATGGTTATGTATGTCAAAGCGATTATGTGCTATTGAAACTCATATTAATTATTCAATAGGGAAGTCAGAGGCAAGCTGACAACATTTGACCGATGACTCTTGTGGTCACTAGTATGTGCTAGACACAAACACACTTACACAGACACATCATTGAAATGTGCTTGGTGGAAACACTCACTCACACGCCAGAGACACAATGATGAGAAGATGATGACATCCCAGTGGGAGGGAGAATCCCTTTCCAAACACACACACACACACTGAATCCTGTACTCCCCAGTTGTCTGGCTCTGAAAGACTCCTAGTGCAGTGGCACTTAAACCCAGGCATTAGAGAATCTCAACAGTCTATCCACTAGGTTCAGGTGTCACTTTTTAATTGCTTAAACTGCGGAGCATTTTTTATTGCCCTATATTCATGGTTAATAGTACAGCAGTGTGAAGAGAAAAAAAGTAAGTGGCAAGGGGAGAAAGAGCATGTGCATGTGTATATATGTTTGGGGGTGGGGTGGTGAAATGGGGGCACCTTCCCTGTGCAACCTCCCATTGGCTCTGCCTTCTGAATTCTGCTAATGCGTTTGAAAATCAGAAATCCAGTTAATGTCTGCAAGTGTGTGTGTGTCTGTACATGTACTGCACATACATGCTCACAAGTGTACCCAGGCATGTATGTGTGTTGCGTAAGGACGTAACAGTTGAAGCCCCTCTTGGCAGGCCCCCTCTTCTTCTCTTTGAGCTGAACCCATTATAGTCTTAGAAAGGAGGGAGAAGAGGAGACGTTTGATATGAAGCAAAGGAAATAGATTGTCCCTATTTCCTTCCTGGCTGCTGCAACGCAGACACTTGTGTTGCCTAGACGATGCAGGCAATTGACACTCAATTTTGTTTGAAATATCACGCCTCTATCATGTCATTATCAGCTTCCCCTGGTAATCCACAAAGCCGCCCTGTTTGATATCTGACAATAAGGGGGAGTCACAGAGTCGCAGAATCTCTCATTCGATTACCAGGCAGAGAGGGAAAAAAGGGTTGAGAATGAAAGGGAGCAGAAGACGGTAGAGCAAGAGACAAAGAGCGGGTGAAAGAAATAGAGATGGAAAGATAGTGCAGGAGGGAGACAGAGAGGCTAAAAAAGTCACACATTTGTATGATAGTAGTGAGAAGTGGATGGAAATGGAGATTATACCTGCCCTCCCCACAGAGACGTACAAAGGAACCCAACAGGCCTGGCATTGTGGGAGAAAGAGAAATCTGGGCAATAGGGGTGGCACTCTTCACAACTGACAAAATGGGGCAATCTTGTAAGCACACCCACTCATCTCAGGAGGGCTGATGGTTAGGCTGGGGTAATGATAGTGCTGGATTCATTCTTTCTTTCTGTTCTCCCCCTCTCTCCTCTGTGTGTGTCTGAGTGAACGTGTGTGCGTCAGCCTGCCAGCATGTCTCTGTTCTATTTCTTGCTGGCCCTGCATGAAAGCAGGAAGCCCTCACCCACCCAAAAGGTGAGAAGCTGGCTTATGAGGAATGAGCGTTACCTTCGAGCGCTGACGACCCCTGTCATGCGCTATGTGCTGGAACCTTTGACGGGGGCTAATATTGACATATGTTCGGTGCTCTTCAAACAACGGGAAACACAGCTGTTGGTCCCTTAGCTCCTGGGCAGGCAGACAATGCCTTTTGTGCACCTATGCACGTTAATAAGGTGTTGTCTTAAGGGAGGGAGTACAAGAGTAAGAGAAGTGGGGCCTTGCTAACAAGGGAGATGTGGATCAACTCTTCCCTTTCTCCCCCTGTCTGGTGGTGATATTCAAAAATAACAGTGTTAGTAAAAAAACATTCCAGGGCGGAGGTGCCAGCCTCTGACGAAAGGGAGGTTAATGACGGGAAATATTAGGGGACTGTCTGGGAGAAAGAGAGAAAGAAGAGTGGATTTCACCCTCCCTCCTAACATCAGAAAACTGGTATAGCTAGGGCAGGTTAGCCATGCTGGGTTGCTACAATAAGGTCTCTTTCATACAGGTGTGTTGACGCCTGGGGCAGGCTTGGCCTTGGTCCATTCCATTCACCCTGGCTGATTTGAACAATAACTATCATATCTCTTAAAAGAGAAGGGAGGGTGAAGCGTCAAGAAGGAGATGCCTGAGAGCTGTGTCGGGGCCAAGAAAAACCCCCGCTGCCGTTGTCAGAGCTTGTTGATGTTGTAGTGAGAAAAAAAACGGGCAAGTTTTTTTTAACCCCCCCCCACTGCCCTCCACAACCCCCACATTTTTTCCTCTTCTCCTTTCTCTCCCTCCACTTCTGCACTGGATTCAGTGTTTTTGTGCCGTAGGACAGAGTGTGGTGAGGAGACAGAGGAACAAAGTGCTGCTGTGTGGAGCAGCAGCTGCTGCTTCCTGGATCAAAGGGGCAACAAGCGTGGTCTTCCTGGCCCAACGCTGCTCTGGAGGTGTTTGACAGACAGTCAGCAGCTGGGGCCGCACAGCCCGCCGTGTAGGGGTCAGGCTGCTGGACTGCAAGGCCCAGGGGTGACATGCCCTCACTGGACAGGGGGAAGAGGGAAGAAGGTGTTAGATGGGAGGGTAAATAGAGGGAGAGATGTCTATGTTTGTTTCCTTTGTTGTATGTCTCGCTGTTGTAGTTTAGAGAGTTACTTCTGGGATTATTACTGTATATTTCTATCATTCAAATTGTGACAGACTGTATGATATTTGCTCTTTTGTGATGAGCCGGTGAGTTCTTACTTATTAATCATAATGCAGAGGTGATAGTTTAAGCCTGATTTTAAGGGTAAAACCATCACTAGAATAACATTGCACTCCTCACTGCAGTATTCCACCTCTTTGGTGCTGACAGAAAATCAGAGCAAGAGAAGAGAGACAGACAGAGAGCGAGCATGCCGCAGTGGTATTGATTTATTTTAATTAGCTGCTCGTTAAATCGTGTCAGTTTGCAACACAAATATATAATTCTTTGTCTGATTTTCCACTCAAGTCTTAATGACTCGTACTCCCCGGGTTTCAGAGAGGAATGACTTCTGCAGCTAGACTGACAGAGCAGTGCAAATGTTACTCATATAGGGCTGAGGGGGGATGCCACAAAAGGGCAATGAGTGGAGTAATAAAAAGGGAAAGAAAAACAGGTCAGTGAAAGTCCATGGAGGAGAGGTGAAACAGTCCCAATTTGAGAGTCAGACAAAAGAGTGTGGAGGGGGTATGGAGGAGGCACTGTAGATGAGAGAAAAGAGGGAGAGAGGGAAAGGGAGACAGAGGTAAAACTATGTAAACACAGTGGCTGCCCTAAACGTGGGCCCTCTCTGACGTTCTTAAAAAACGAGCCTGCCTTGCTCTGCTTCACATCTGCACTAAATCAAACATAGGGGTGAGGTAATGTTCGCCCAGCTTATGTCTCTTGACTCCTGTTTTAACTTAAAGAAGGGTGGAAGGGATTGAAAAGGGGAAACTATCTCTGATAGGATGAGCATGAGGAAGCTTCCTCGTTCCTACCCTATCTCTTTGTGTGTGGAGCCTGTGAAAAGCTCCTTTGTGATAGTTTATAATAATCCACAGATACTGCAGTTTCAGTCTGGTTGCTAGCTATGTATAAACTGTTACAGGGGGCCTGTAAGAACCATGTGAGCTGATTCAATTGCTGTTGTTGACACTACAGTAGATCAGTGTTGGATGTTCAGTAGCCCCAGACTGCCCCAATGTCTGACCGGACCATAATTAGTGTTTGCTTATACTAAACACACCCTCCTCATGGGGTTAATTTGCATGCACTTCCTGGTCAAAGGACACTGAGTGTTTTACTCATTTCTGCCTGTGTTTCGTTTTGTAGGGGGGAGGATCAAACTAAAGCCTTCCTCCTTTGATTCCAGTGAGTTGTGACTCAATCGCTGGAGGTTTGGAATCTTTATTTCTGTCTGAAGCAGAAGTATGGAAGCAATGAGCTTTAATAGGAACCAGAGGACAGTCATGTTTGCAAGCAGTGATCAGGGATTGAGTTCAGCACGTTCTTGTTCAGATTGTGTTGCATCTAATCCTTCTCCAAAGGGTTCCAGGCATTTGACTGACAAAAAGAAACTTGCCCCCCTGTCCCTGGCATATGAGCTCTCAAAATGGGCATTTGCAGGTCAGCCATGAAGGCAATAAACTGTCAACGATTTCTGTGTCACAATTTCAGAGCTGTCTCTTTGCACGCTCTACAGGGCTACATTTGGAGCAGTCCGTACCTCATTTCTTGGGGAAGACGTGTATAGTATTTCTGTTTCTCTCTGCTGTCTCACTCTGGCTCTGGCTCGGTTTCTTTCTTTCATCACAAACTCGTCAAACAAGTGACCCTACTCATGATTGGCTGGGTTCCCTTCCGATCTCCACAGCAATTGGCCAGCCAAGCAGTGAGGCTCTCTCTCTTTCTCGTCTCTCTCTCTCTCTCTCTCTCTTTCTCTCTCTCTCTGTTGGCTGTGCTCCAGGGTAGGGTGGTTTGGCACGACGATTTCTCAGGGAAGGAATGCTGACAACAGGAGCGAGTTACCAGGTGTGGCTGCAAGTCAGTTAACCAGAAACAAGGCCTTTCTGACAGATTGAGATGAGGAAGCAAGACAAAAAAAGAATAAATACAAGCACTGAATCAGACAGACTGGTTTGCTGTGATTTAATCTCCAAACTTCCAGTAACCTTTCATAGTATAATTTAAGGTTGTTTCTTTTATTATGATGATGCAGTTGTTGTTTTTTTGTATTAAAGGTAAGTCTCAAGAAGTTTGAGGACTCTGCATCATAAAATAGAGGCACATGGTATGTTTTAGGATTATGTAAGTCCCCTATTAGACCTGTCTTCTTCTGTCTCTGTCAACACACACACACACACACACACACACACACACACACAAAAACACAAACACACTGGGTATAGCATAACATTGTATGCTAGCCAGGGTATTTAACACCTAAGCAGACACTCTCTCTGAAGGCCCCCTCCCCATGTGTATGAGCAGATATTAGTAACCAGGGATGCCGTGTTGATACAGCCTAGCGGAGACCCTGTGTCAAGTGGACTCCTGCTGCCCTGGCTCCATCATTCATATCTGTCTGTTATTTTCCTCTGCGACCTGCACAGCCGCAACACTCAGAGCACTAGCAAACTTAGCACTCTATATAGTTATTAATGCATTGCATCTGCGCATACATGTGTTTGTGTACATGTGTCACTCGCGCCATTTCAGGGCATGTCAGTGGGAAGTACTACTGTTGGCCAATCGGCATTAGTGTGTGAAGAATGCGTTGACATGTACATACACACATAGTGACTAATAAGTGCATACATATTCACATGCATGCTCCAAAGCATTCTTAGCACTGCAAGAGCAGTTTTTAATATGCAACTTGAAAATGTGTTTAAGGCTTATTGGCTCGAATAAACTAGTTGCCCACATTAAACAGCAGTGGACTGCTGCCCCCACCAGCCCGCTTTCTCCTGGGGTAATGTACACATTCTGAGCTGTATCCCAAGGAATGACCTCCTCACGACCCCCTAACCTTGCTTTTAATTATTTGTTTGAAGACAGCATGGAGTTCCCATGCTGAGAGGTACTCTGTGTACTGTGTGTGCATGTGTGTGTGTGGGTGTTTCTGTGCTCTAACATTGTGCAGAGGCAGACCATAATAAGCTAGACCACCAGATGTAGATAATAAAACATGGGCTTTGGGTTGGAGGTTTTTTAGCTAGTGTCCCCTGTGAACCTCCTGTGTTCTGGTTAGCCTACAGACACACTGGCAGTGGTTGTGGTCATGTCCGTGGTGTTGATGTGTGGATTTACAGCGCACACGTATGTTTTAGCGAGCGGTTGGGAATTATGTGTCCCTGTGGTCAATCTCTGTGTCTCTCTCAGGGCCTTGGATCCTCAGATCTATCCATCTGTGAGTCCATCCCAGTTGACTGGCCTTCATCTCTGGAGGATTCCTGGTTGTGTTGTTCTAAGCACACACCATTAGCAGCTCACGGGCCGAAGGAAAACAGTGTTATCAGACCTGGCTCTGATAATCTCAATTGGCTTTACTCAAACTGATAAAAGGTGCTCTAAGGCCAGGAGAGGGGCCCTTGGTCACCCCCCACCCCCTCCTCAAAACCACATCGCCTCCCGGTTACTGTGGCAACTTGTTTAGCGTACAAAAACAGGGCCTTTGTGTGTGTCAGTGAGTGTGTGATAAGGTAATGGTTGGCCAATAGGAAATGTTGACAAGAAGCAGGTCCATCCCAGAAGCAGCTTGTATGGAAAAAATCTGAATATCTGTAAGTTTGTGTAAATGGAATGACGTAAATGAGCTGCTTTCATACTCAGAAATGGCCATTTCAATGTGAGCAAACACCCTGATATCTAAAGATTTTCCTGTATGCCTTACGTTATACATTATCTTATAAAGGAACATTTAGAAAAAAAATCGAATAAAATGGCGCTTTGGTCATACAGCATTCTCTCCAGCACACAGAGTATTTCATCTGCAGTCACTGGAAACCGTATGGGCAAATTTAGCACCTGGGAAGAACATTCCTAATATTATGTGTTTATAGTTATATCCCAGAATAGGTAAGAACGCACGTGGTTGTGATTTCGAGCCCCTTGGTGCATCTAGAAAGGGAGAAAGCAGGACATATATTTTGGCAGGCCTTGCACTCTGAGCGTAAAGAAGGGTGTGTGATACTAGGAATGTCTTACAGTGTACTTGCTCAGCCGGTTTTGATGCTGGAAGCATCTTTCTCTGTTAAGCACTGCAGGCATTTCTGACAGCACAGCTATCTAAGAATGCTTTGTCCCCTTTGTTCTATCAAAATACCTACTAAATTAATAAAACGTAATCCTCATTCCTCCCTAAAATCACAAATCATGCATTACAATCATATAATTTCCAATCGAGTTCTCTAATTTACGCACCCCTTTCTCCTTTTTCATTCTCATATGGATGTGTTTCATCTTTTTCTCTCAGGGGCCCACGGCACCCCTGCGTACCTGCACTCTGGATGCCCCCTGGCAAATGAGCACAGCTTCTCTCTTTTCCCAACCGTGCATTTTGTACGTTTAACCATGTCACTTTGAGTCGGGCAGATTACAGTCGTTTAAGTTCATTGGAGAAGGTAAGGGCAGGTATCAGGGCTTCATGGGGGATTAGGAGCCCAAATTGGTTCCAGCTCTCCCTTCCTTCTAATGACCAGTTCTTTAGCCGTACTGATGGTGCTGTGGCCCGTATGTTAGAAGAGGGCGGTGGGGCCTTTTTTTTCCTCCTCTGCTTTTTTGGAAGCAGCATGCTGGACAGCTCCAACGTGATTTGAAACCCCTCTTATAATATCAACCACATGGTGGTACCTGTAGTGCTAAGTCCATGCTATGTTTTTAGTGCACGGAAGTGAAAGACAGAGAGAGAAAAGGGGCTAAAAGAGGAAGAAAGGGAGAAAGGTGGAGAGCTTGTTCGGACTGAGTGGCCAGCTTGCGTTTGACACAGCCCAAGGCATCCCATTCCAAGTTAAAAAGGTTGCCCCTGGCTGGCAATCACCTCCAGATGACCTCCGGTTCTACACTGGAAAAGCCACAGGAGCAAGGCCGGCTGGGGAGGCTTTGTGGTGCTGCACTTATTTGCTGCTGTGGCGGTGATAAAACTTCAGACAGCTTAATTGATGGGCTTGCTGACATAACAATACCTTGTGAAAGCACGGAGTGGCCCATGCCTGGTCCTCATTTCTAGACAGCTGGAAGGGGAGCAGAACCCCCTACAATGTAGCCAGAGTGGGGGTCCCACAGAGGGGAAGGGTGGAGGTGGAATGGTGGGGAGTAATGAAAGGAACCACTTGTATCCTGCACTGTGCAAATGTAAAGCTTACTTATAAATTCCAACGAGTGATAACACTCCAAAAATAATGTTGTTTTGGAGAGGGAACTGTAGATACTGTACACTATGTGTAAAATTGGTCTGGGCTGTTTGCAAAAGGCTGCAGGAGCTACTAAGAAAGACAGAGGGAGAGAAGGATGTGCCACGATGAGGGTTCTTCTGTGCCCAAGCTGCACTTAATACTTGAGGAATGTCTCCCTGGTGCCCATAGCAACCAAACGTAATCAAAAGCTTTATTAAAAGAGGGGGGAATAGATCATAAGGAACATTAAAAGTATCCCTCACTGGGTTCCCAAGTCAGCACACAATTGCCCTTTTGTTTGTTGCTGTTTTGTTGTGAGCGCCTTTCTCAAGGACTCGGTGGCTAATGTTGCCATTAAGTCATGCAAAACTGTTTTGTCTTTGTGGTGGCTTGTGATGAATCTTTTTGTGTGTGAAAGCAGGGTGATTTAACGTTTGTTTTTCTCCTTTGTGTTTTTTTTTTCTCTCTGCCAGGTTCATTAACGCCAGGAGAAGAATAGTACAGCCCATGATTGACCAGTCAAATCGAGCAGGTAAAAAAAACAAAAACACAAAAACAATATATATATATATATATATATATATATATATACAGCTTCTGTCTTTCTTTCACCGGCATGAAAACACCCTTCCCAAAGCCTTTACTGGCATGCACGTCATGCCTGGAGCCCTGATTTATTAAAGGAGCACCCTATATCTACTCCCCCCCCAAAAATCCCTTCTACTCCCTCCTCTTCCTCTCTCTCCCTTCATCCCCTTTTCCCTTTTCTCTATGAGATGTGTTCAGCAATGGTGCGGGCCGTTTGCTGATTGACTCTAATTGGAGATTTCCCAGTCTAAGTGGAGAGAGAGGTATATTAACGCTCTCTGTGAATTACTAATTGGACACAAGAGGAGTGCCAGAAACGCTAGCAGCATTTTATGAATTATCTCCTTTTTTAGGCTGTTTTGTTTGTAATTTTTTCCTAGTCCAGGGTTGGGGGGGGGGGGTTTCCCCTCGCTTTTTCCACTGTGTTTTTATTTTATTCCCTCAAGAATCACTGCTCTGCATTTTTGTCTTTCAGCAAATTTCCAATATCAAGACCACTAGATGGCTACTTGGTCAAATTTTCGGTTTAACAGTATCAATGAATGTATTTTCAGTCTTTAAAACTGCCCTTAGCAGGGAGAATGAGTTTTATGTGATGTTTTGATTAAATCAAGATTTTAAGTAATTTAACGGCAATGCAGGGTGGGATTTCCATTTCTTTAAAACAAATTATGGAAAGCTACATGTTGTTAATTGACAAAACATTTATTGTCCATATCTTTTGTGGTCAGATCACAAAAAGGACCAACTGAGTTGTAAACATGCCACTGTGTGATCCTGTGGAATGATTCAGTCACCCTAAGCTTCATTGACTATGGCATTACCAAAAAGAAGCCGAGTAATTTGTCTCCGGGAGGGAAAAGCTGTTTTTGTTGATTAGCAAGCTCCCAGTCTTAAAAAGGTCCCTACACGACGAGGTGGAGATTGTTCAAAAGAATATAAACCATGAATCAAATGAGGTGCACTTAAAACTGTGGGTGACTCTTTCTACAATGACTGCGCTCTTGTGTGGAATATTTGTCAGCATGCAATCAATGTGTGCGAATCAACAATCTCTACAAAAACAGCATGACTAACTGCTCCTCCTAATCTTAATGAATTACAGATTATCCAAGATAATACTGTTATAGTCCTAGAATACACTGTTTTCTACAGTCTCCAAGGAGCTTTAGTACATTAGGGCTAATAATAGACAAAGCAAGATACAACTGAGCAAATTGATTGCTACTGTATCTTCTGTATCATAATAGATAACCAGGTAAATCATTCATAATATTGAATGATTTGGGAGCTTTTGGGTTATCTACATGTTTAGAATTGTATTTGATGTTGAGAAATGTATATGCTGTGGGTACAAGCTACTGATTTGAATAGAGACTGAGGGAATTGCCTGCCATGGGAGAAATTCTTCTCATCCTGTCAACTGCATGCTTTCTTCTTGCGTTTAGAGAACAATGTATCTCCTGTAAGTGTGGTTTTGAATGACAGTGGCTGTGTATGTGTGCGTGCATAAGTGTGTGTGTGTGTGCTTGCACGCATGCATGAGGACCTAACTGTATGCGTGTTTGCATGCCACGCGTCAGTCATTGCGGTCCACAAACATGAGCACAATGTCTTACAGTATGTTTGGGCTGAAGCTGGGACAATTGCTGATTGTCTGGTGTGTTTTCTCTTCTTCTTCCCCCTCCCTTTTTCATGTCCACGTTTTGACTACAATCAGGTTTTCTTCTTGATCCTTCAGTGAGCCAAGGAGCAGCATACAGTCCAGAGGGCCAGCCAATGGGCAGCTTCGTGCTGGATGGTCAGCAACACATGGGGATCCGACCAGCTGGTAAGTCTGTCCACCTCTCTTCCTCCATTCCTCTTCCCCTCCATCTTGCCTGCTTTACCAGACACCAGTTTCACCCTCAGTTATCACAGAGCTAATCAACACTGATCCTCTTGTCTGTAGCATGAGATTTAGTGACCTCAGCATGCAGCAGGTCCCCAAGTCAGCCATGTAAACCTAATACTAACAAGTGCTACACAATAGCACTTCCCAAAAAAGTCCCCTCACCGTTCCCCAGAATGTCTTTTATCTTGCTTGTTTTTTACCCTCTAATCTAACACATCTGGGAAAGTCCCTCACAAATAATAAAAGGATCTGTGGGATGCAATGCAAAATAAAAACACTTCCTTACATCTTTCACTTCCCCCTCCCTCATCATTCTAACGCTAACCAACCCCATCCTCTCTATCAGTGGGTCTCCTTGGACCTCTGTGATTCAAACTCCTGCTGATCCTTTTCTGGCGTTTATCTCTTCTTTCTAGGGCCTATGAGTGGAATGGGGATGAATATGGGCATGGATGGGCAATGGCACTACATGTAACCTCCATCTTGTAAAGCAAAACGCAAAGAAAAAGGGGGAAGTAAGTACTGGGCTCTTTTCCTTTTTTTTTACACTTTGGGGCTGTGGATTTTATTTTTTTCACCCATTATTGCCTTTCACTTCACCAGCACTACCCCTTCTTACCCTGGCTATGATTTTGCCAACCCCCTACTCCCTAGTATCAACAGCTATGAGCAGGCATGGATGTTTTAGCAAGATGCTTTAAGGAGTAGAGGGGGGCCAGTAGCCGAGGATGAATTAAAGACTTGGGAAAAAGGGATAACTGTCCTGGGACAGAGAGGACCCGACTTGTGGCGCCAGACAACAGGAAAAACAACAGAATAAGGAGGGGGGGGGGGGACAACCTGGCATGCGCAAATTTATTTATCACAACAGCGCCATCGCTCTCCCCATCCCGGACAGCCAATGCAAATGTTGGACATTTAGGGAAAAAATAACATCTCTTGGGGAAGGGGCTGACGGGGAGAAATTAAGCAGGCTCCAGTGAAGCGATAAAGAAGGAGAAGTGAAACTGTCCTCCGAGTGACATAAATCTGTCTGGGGAAGGATTGATGCCCAAATTATCTTATATGCAAAGACGGGAACACCGCAGTACATTACGGTCCCTGAGCGAGATATACGGCCGTGGGTGACATGGCCGATCCTTCACTGGAGGTTTGGTTTGAGCTGTGTAACGGGAGAAATGATTGCGGGGTATGTGTGTGTGTGTGTGTGTGTGTGGGGGGGGGGGGGGCGCTGCTGCTGCTGTGTGTTTTGATTATTTTTTACTGGAGGGAGACGATTTAAGGGGGGGGGGGGGCCAGTGACTAGCCTGACCTGAGACTCACAGACAAGAGCAGGGAGACATTGAGATAGATTTATATGGTTGTGGACACAAGCACGACTGCATCTAAAAGAAGGGGATCTCTTTCACACATACAGATACAGTCTCTCTGGGTCGCTGTTTTTCTGTCTCTCTCTCTCTCTCTCTCTCTATCTATCTCACACACACACACACACAAACGCAAATCCCTATACGGCTAAATGGCGGCAGTCTGATTAAGCTGGCCATTCCACCTCCTGCTAGTGCCACAGTGCTGACATTTGAAAAATCAAGACATATCACATCCCAAAGGCGGCAGGGCAGAAGAGATTTTATTTTAACACCTAAACTCCCTTGCCCAATGAGGCACAATATAATAACACTTACCTTGATTAAAAGAACCCTTTATATGTAAATGGAGACTGGATTTTCCAGAGGGTCACAGTGGCAATTCTGCCGACAAAGATCATTTCACCTCTCTAGTTCTTGCTTCCTCCCTCGCTCTCTCTCTCACTCCTCTGTTTCTCTCTGTCTCTCGCTCATTTTCTCTCGTCCCCTCCTGTCTTTGCTAATGGCAGCAGAAAAAAAAAAAAAAAACAGGAAGCAATGTTCCCTAAAACAGCCACACAGAGACAACATTTGCTCAGGTTGGCTAATTCTTAATATAGGGCTATATAATTTTGAGACTATTTAATTACGTAACATTCTTTATGCTTCATGACCAATTACATTAATAGCTCAATACAGAGGAATATTATCCTCTCTTGATTTGATTACACAGCCACACAATATGGTATATTTGGTATTTAATTATGACCAGCCATTGAGCAGGATTGCTGTGCCATAACAGAAGTGCAGCACAGCCAGCAAGGGAGGCAGGCATGCAGAGAGAGAGAGAGAGAGAGAGAGAGAGAGAGAGCGAGGCCCACTCTGTCCTCAGTTTGTCTTCAGATGATTTTACCACTCTTGTTAATAAAGGAGGGGGGTCTCAGATCTACTTAACGGAATGACTGCAGCTTACAAGACTGGAGATTACCAGCTTACAGTGTCAAAAACATCTGCTGGGCCTTTTAACGGGAGCTACTCTAGGTTATATGGAGGTGAGGGCACCCATCATACCCCAACTCACTGAATGATTTATTTATTTTATGACCCCAGTAGTGAGATTTTAAGAGACCTGCTCTGACAAACATGTGCATTTCAAATGAACTGACATGGAAGGGTAGTATTAGAAAATGGCCCAGCTTTCAGCCAATGAGACTGGTCATTAATCTTGGCCTTTGCTGTCCCTTTCTTCCCTCTCTCCTTTCTGTCCTCCTCCTCCTCTTCCCCTCACCGGGGCCCTCCAGTGTAATTTCTTAATTGCAGTGTAGTAAGGTGGAGGAATGCAGAGAGTGAGCATGCCTAGTGACCTTGCAGTGACCTCTCCCCTCCTATTACAGCTTCTAATCCCCCAGGGGTTCACATTACAAAGCAGGTCGGCCCAGACCCAATCCCAGACCCAGGCCCCCTGGCTCCAGCGGGGACCCCCTGCTCTCACTTGTCTCTCCCCAAGGTCCAGGCCTCTAGATCTGCCATGTTCCCATACTCCAGTCCCTGGCTCCAGGAACAACCCCCCCCAGATCTTACCTTTTTTTTCTCTCTCTTTCTGATTACAACAAACAGCCGTGTGAAAAGCCAAACAGTGGCACTGCTGAGCCAGCTCTGTGTCCTGGGTCGTGTCACAGTATGAGAGATGCCAGCATGCTGAGGTCTCCACACATATGGAGTGGGGTCTATCTTAAGAGACATCAATAAACCCCACTTGCCCTTCCTTTCTTTTCTCTTTTTTACTTCCTTTTGTCTTTGCTCCTCTGTCTTGCTGCTCTTTTTCTACTTCCAAAACCCACACTCCACGCATTTAAGAGCAGTACTTTGTTTTGCGTAAAATGCTTTCATTTGGGGGTGGAACCAAGCCTTTAATGCTTGCTGTCTTGGTGATACAGCTAACTGGGTCCTAAATTATTTAATAACTTCTTTAAGGGACTCTAAATCAAATATGTTCACAGAGGCACGTTCCCATGAGAGAATGCCTGTTCGGTTTGTCACTAGTCAGCTGGGGAATTGACTGTTCCACTTGTAAAAGTATTAGCACTTCTCCACATCAATACGGCCGCTTGGTTTTCCTCACATCCTCCAGGACTACAGTGTCTATGAATGACTGAGGATCATTTTCCAACCTGAGACCTGACCACAACGCTATTGGGCATTGTAAACCACTCACCATAGCCTAAAATAGCCTAGTGCAATAATGTCTCTCTTTACTTGTTGTAGCTAAAAAGTGCTGTAGTCACAGACGCAGTATCATAAAATCGGCGACGCTCTTTATTGTTGAAGTTGTCTTAAATTGAATTAAGGCCTGTTAATGGTGAAGGAGCATGTCAAGGCTGCAGTGAGAAAAATCGTTGACTGTTTGACTGAATTGACTGTAAATTAATTTCTCTCTTTCTGCCTTTTTCTCAGGTCTGCCAGGCATGCCAGGGGAGTACGTACCTCAGAGTGGTCCTATGGGCATGAGCATGGCCCCGCATACTTACATCAACCCTCATCAGATGACCTCTCACCCCTCTCAGCTCAGACACGGACCCCCTTTCCATGCGTACCTGTCCGAACACCCCCACGCCCACCACCCTCACCACCACGCCATGCTGATGCATGGAGGACCCTCGTCGCACCCAGGAATGACCATGTCTGCACAGAGACCCCCTTTGCTCACGCCCATTGACCCAAGTACTGGAGGACAAGGCCTGGACATCCATGCCCAATAGTATAAGGGAACTTTGCTACAACAACAACAGCAGCTACTACAAGAAAACAGTAAAAGAAAAAGAAAGCAGCAGCCCACAATAAATCCTATTTTGAGACTATTTTTAAGAATAAAAAGCGAACCCTTTTGACCAGAATTTGACACTAAAGAAACAGAATTCCAGATGAGCTGTGATAAATCTTTTTTTTTTTTTAAAGACTTGTCAATTTTGTTACTTTCATCCAAACGGAGGACCAAGCTGACAAGAACACTTTGTAAAGTCTTGGGCTTTTGGTAAAGATCAACAGAGGATGTTTTGACGTACACGTGTGCAAAGAATGGACAAATGCACACACTCAAAAACACACACTTTTCGCACTCTCACTCACACACCATCATAAACATGTTCAGTACACTTTCATGTGACGCGCTCAAAGGCTTCTAAAATAAAATCACTCTGGAAGATTTAAAACAAAAAAAAAAAAAAAAAAAAAAAAAGAAGAAACAACAGAAAGACTCCAAGAGTTATAACTACTGTAGTATAAAAAGTATAGATAAATAAGTTAAAACTTGTGCATTTTTCGTTGATCACATGGTTTATGTTTCCTGAGCTAGTTTTAGAATGAAAGGTTAACCTTCTCTCTCACACTGTGTGTGCTCCTTCCTGGAGGAGAAACTGTCTGGCAGCACAGCACTATAAAAGAAAAAAAAAAAACAATAAGAAGATGGAACATCTCAAAAAGGCTCCAAACCACAGAGGGCAATCAGGTCCTGTTCCCCATAAGAACAGGGCATGATGGGAAAAGGCTGCTAAATGACACCGGATCTCTCCAGAAGATTCAGTTTGAACATTTGTCATGCCCCTCATTTTTTGGTTCATGAATGAATGTTGCCCTGTAGGTTTAAAGGAAAAAAAAGTTCTTTGTTTGAATTGCCCAAGCACTGGATTGTGTTGGTTTTATACATTTTTATTTGAATATTATTTTATTTTTTGTACCCTGGACTCTCATTGATAAGAGCCTATTGAAGGAAGCTTAATAGTGGAAAAGCAACATCCTACGGCGCTTCTTCATCTGCGGATCAACAGTCTTGCCATAAGGACAATACCGACACAAACGTTGATTCTGTGGCACTGGAGAAGCATTTGATGGTTGATGCACCAAAAAACCTATAACTAAAAAAAAGAAAAAAAAAACTTAAATTATGAACTCAATGCTTTTGGGGGGGAAAAGCTGAGAGAATATTGTAACAAACTTCGTACAGAGTTCAGTCTATTAATTGTTTCATGTTAGATATTCTATGTGTTTACCTCAATTGAAAAAGAATGTTTTTGCTAGTTTCAGATCTGCTGTGGCATTGATATTGTATGTCCATGAATTCCTTCCTTTTTCAGCACGTGTTCCTCACTAGATGATAAGATGCCGTCTCCCTTAAGCTTTGTCAAAAATACATTAAATACTTGTATGAGGACTGTGACGTAATGTTTAAAAGGTGTTCAGTCACAAATGCTGTAATAAATATTTCATTTTTGATTTTTGTTAGATTTTTGTGTGATTAACTGTGTTATAAACAGTCTTTAGCCACATCTCCTTTTTAATAGTAATATGATACATTTTTTTAGTGTATATTATTATTATTAAGAAAAAATGTTTTGGGTATGTTGTTGCCTGTCAAAAAGATCTTAATTTTTTATTACAGTTGAGTCAAGTCAAGAGTCAGCACTTTGCAACTGCTTGTTTTTAACCAGACTATCCATTTGGTTATTGAATGCCCTCTTAAAATGACAATAACAAATTATGGTTGAAATATAGCCTATATTGCCATGGTAATTTATTTAGGCACACAAATCCTCGAAATTATAAATGACTGTCAAATGCTGATGAAGGGTGCAAATTACACAGCAAATTTACCACAAAAACCCATCTTAGTTTTAGACCAAAAGATAAACTGTCCGCAGTGATGTGGTGGTAAATAAAAAAGATCAGCAGTGGCCTCCAGTTCTTAAACATAAGAGATAAAAATGGCAGAATAAACAAAAATAAATAACATTTTATTATTATTATTTTATACTTAATTGTCTTGAAAATATCCCAATTTGCTTTCCACGGAAATAAATATGAATTAATAAAATATAGATTAAATCATATTTTAGATATATCTGCCTATGTTAAAAGGCAGGGTCACCTTTATTTTGAAAAACAAACAAACAAACAAACAAACACACAGTTAATTTAGTTGAGATGGATTCACCCGTCAGTCTTTCCCTAGCGTTCAAACAATAGAAGGATTTGTCCCCAGTGTAATTGCTCCTGTAGTGAGAACCATGGCTGGCCTTTTTTCAGAGTGCTCTGCTCATTTCTGCCGTTTTACAGCGCCGCCTGTCGGCCTGATGAGGCACCGCCGTCCAGGAGTACAGAGGATGGGCTTTGATAGGCTATCGCCTCTCTTCTCTATCTGGTTGCCTGTGTTTGCCCGCGGCCATCCAAGTCATAGCCTTAAACCAGAAATGACAACATCACTTCGGCTGAAATATTTTCTGTCCTTCACATAGATGTTTAAACATCTGCTGTGTCGGATTTAAGGTCTTAATATTTTTTTTCCCCTCAGTTTTTTTTGTCTTTTAATTTTTGTTAGGAACACTGCTTATCACTGACTTAGTTATGTGTGAATTAACAAATATAATCTGTGCCACACAAAATATAATAATTTAACTATAGTAATAATAATAATAACAATAGCCTACTATAATGCATGTATATTTTATCATTTGTATTTAGTGCACTAAAACAAAGTGGCCAGCCTGGAATTATTGTTTATAAATTCAGCTCTTTATTTTTTCTTATTATTTTGTGGCCTTAGAGAGTTTTTTTCAACAATTGGTTAAAAAAAAAAAATCTAACTTTGGCCTTAACAAAAGGTGATCCAATATTTGCTATTTAGCCTATTAATTTACAACTGTGAATTATTATTCATTCCTAAAATTTCTGCAAACACGGATTTAACTGTTGGCTTTTGTATGTTCCTGATAAAAAATAAAAAACAAACGAACGAACAAACAAAAAAAGTGATAAAAACAGTGACATCTATTTATGATTGAAATCACTTTTACACACTAAATATCCCCATAGGATATCACTTTCTGCGTGGACAGCCCCGTTTTAAAACTTAAAACCAATATCAACAGTTTATTTTAGGTTTAGGCCTATTCAAAAATGTTCGTCCTACAGCATTATTTCCTTTTAGGTTATTTTTAGCATTTGGATGTTTCGCAGCTTGTTTTTACTGACACTACGGACACAAAACCTGCATCTTTTTGTTTAACACACTCTCTCCTCTCCACACACAGAGGGATGTTAGGCCTTAACCAGCAAGGGGGGGAAAGTACATAGGCCTATTTATTGGTTTTACCTCAGAGACTAGTTAATGATGCATCTTCTCAACTATTCAAAACCTACAAGTCCTTTTTTTGTCTTTCTTGTGCTCTATTATTCTGTGGATAAAACGGAAGGAAGAAGCCCTCCGTTTTGTGCGGAGATTATCAGATGAAAAAGAGAGAAAACGTGAGGATTACTGTGGATGGAGAGGATTTTAATATTAATAGTTTTTTTTTCTTTTCGCTTTCCCCTCCCCCTCCTCCTCCCCCCTCTTCCCCGATGAGACAGAAGGTAGATTGCCTCTGCTGCTTTCCTTTTGCCGATTCGGTGTGACAGGGATGATGGATGATCCAGCCGAGCTAAACAACTCCTCCCCTTCATCTCCTCCCTGTCAAAGCCAGTCCGGGCTGCTGCTGCAGGAATAAAATAAGGAATATATTCCCTCTGCACTGCTGCACAATGCAGCCCGGTCCTCTGGAAGACACTCACTTCGCACAGTGCAACAATATTAAAAGTCCACACACAGTTTCCCCGCCAGGAACACTATATGTGTGTGTTTGTGTGTGTGTTACAGAGGCAACATGTTAATAATGCTTATGTTATTGGCTCTGGTAAAGTAGGGTGTATGATCTGAGTTAGAGGACCGCAAATGTGTATTTTTAGATACACAAGTGCATCTGCTGGCAGCAGGGGAGAAACACTTTTTTAAAAAAGTTTTATTTCTGCTTTGTTTTTCTTTCAAATTGCTGATTTGGATAGTGGTCATAAAAATGGACGTGTCCTTCGCTATGCAGCTGGCTTTCCCCAAAATGGCTTGCTCTGGGGGACAGTTTTTAGGTTTTGTGTATTATGTAGGCCTGTTAGTGTGTGTGTGAGCTGTGTGTGAGCTGCCCTCGTTTTTTTTTTTTAACATTTCAGCAGTTTTCTCTCCTCTTGCCATAAGGTGTTTCTATGACTACTTTATGTAGGACTGTGTGAGCGGGTCAGAGGCGGGGGTCCCTGGGAGAAAAGGGCCGCATTTGGCTGATCATTTATCAATGTCAACCGCATAATGATTCTCCCTGCAGTCCCCCTATTGATGAGGATAATTACATTAGCTCAGAGTGACTGATCAATAAAGCCCAGGGAAAATGGTTTATTATAGCACCACCGAAAAGGCTTTCTTTAAGAGGGGACAGGCTGCTTCTTTTTCCTTTTCTTTTCTTTTTTTTTTTTTTTTTGTAAATAGGGTTGATATGCACAATCCAAACTCCGGAAAGATAATGGAATGAAAAGCAAAACTTCATCTGGACGTTGGGGTTTTGACTTTAAATGCTTTCTTCTCTAATATTGTGTTTCGATTTACTTATTTTTCTTCCTATTTTGTTGTTTACTGCTTGAAGTGAGTCATAGATTCTTTTTCAAGTGGTGGAATAAAAAAAATATATATACACAATTTACATCCGTTTTGATCACATGAAAAAATAGGTCAGCTAGAAAGAGTTCAGCTTTACACCCAGCCTGTAAATAAACTACATGGAGCCACATACATTCACATCTTGTTTGATTTTTAAGTCACATTTGAATTCACACAAAACCTAAAGGCTGGCAACCACCTTACAGCTACTTAGGGTGTGATTTCACGGAGAAATATTATATTTGTTGTCAGAAACGACGTGATGTCAGAACACCTGATGCAGCACCTCCCAAAATCAAGGGGAGTAGCCTTAAAATGAAGAGTAAACAAAAAGTAGTCTCGTATTGTTGGTAAAGTAGCAAACATACTGCACCGAAATAAACAAAACAGACCCCAAACGACGGCCAGTAAATGCATTTCTGACACCCCCCCTCTCTCCCCCCTTGTGTGTGTTCTTTAATTGTCAACAACTTATCCCCTGCAGGAATGTAGCAAACTCTTTCGCCTTAATTCTCGATGGTGCTCCGCGCCAGCTCCTATTTACCGCTGATGAACGCGTCTGCAGGAGACAGCTCCATTATCTATTTATCATTTATGATAGTATTTTCTCAGACAATGGAGGAAGAAACGCGCCTGCAGACAGTCCCCTCTGATGGCTCGTCACTGCCCTTTCAGAAACGCGCACTTCCTTATTTAGTTGATGGCATTTTGATAAATAGAAAATTAGGATTTTTTTCAAAATATAAAGCCCTGACATGTAGGAATATCATCTAAATACACACAATTAGGCTTTAAATTACCGATTCATTTCATTTGTTTACATTTTTAAAAAGAAATGTAGTGCATTGTTAATTTAAAAGCACACATCATGAAAAAAGATGAACAGTGCATTAAGCTATGAGTATACATTTCAGACGGATTGGAGAAAATTAAAGTGTGCTTTTGGGGGGAAGTATTAAAAACAAATGTCCAGCTTAACTAGGTGACTTTTTGCGCTTGGCCGCGACTACTTGAATTAGAGGCGATTTTGTTTCACACTTCAGCGGTGCTCGTCCTCTTAAAAATGAGTGACAGTCATCCCTACACCTCCCCCCCACAACACACACTCACCCCACAAAAATAAATCTTAATGATGGGAAATTATAATCAGTCAAATAATATAGCTATAGGGGTTTGGAATGAGCAGAAGCTGGAAATTGCAGTGGCCAGTGGTGAAGAAAAAAGAGGGCATGTGAGTGCAGAATAAATAAAGCGCAATAAAAAGGAAAATAGCCGGAGTTTAGTCAAGCCTTGAGGTACTCAAACCTTTATTTCAATCAGTTAAGATTTAATTAGGCAAGCCTCAGGCCGAGCGTCTCTTTTTTTTCTCATTATGTTGCCTTCTCCAGCCCCAAGGTTGTCAACATTTGACCGGTTTTTCCAGTGAAATAATCACGGGTTATGGCTTGAGAAACCCATAAGATTCGCAAATAAATCTGGCATTATTCCATTATGAGACGGAAGTCCTAACAGTGAGCGGCGAACGTATCGATTGCCTTAATTTATGGGTTGTTGTCCTAAGTTAATATATTTTATTATTCTTAATTTCCTTCGGTTTATTTTCAGAGCTTAAAAAAAAAAAGAAATATCTTGCGGGTAGCCGAGGGCAGCAAAGTGAGACATTTCACAAGAACTGTAAATAACAGAAGAGGGCTGAGAGACAGAGGGTTGGGGGGCAGACAGAGAGAGAGAGACAGAAAGAGGGGGGCGAGAGAAAGACACAGAGAGAGGAAGATACAAAAAGACAGAGAGAAGGAGCGAGAGAAAGAGACACAGAGTGGGAGAGAGAGTGTGTAATTTCTAAAATATGAAATTTCTCCGGGTTATTGATAAATGTGCAGATTCTATAGGCACCGAGCAGCTTCGAATCAATTAATTATTAACTCCAATAAAATAGCCTAGATGTTCGTTGGTTTTTGAAGCGAGCGAGCTGGAGACCCCCTCCCCACCACACCCTTGGGCGCACTGTTATTACATGATGGCGACCCCTTCTGGAGGCCAAAATAAATGTGTTAATAGAAAGGGAAGCAGAAGAAGCGGCCTGCCTGTCTCTCGTCAGCTGCTGATGATACTTCGCATTTCTGTTTTAAATATTAAAAAGACTTATCCACTCTTTGGGATTTTTTTTCACCTAAAAAAATACTATAAAGCCTCCCGCCGTTTTCATCCTCTGAGATGATAAAACCCTGGCCTGCTGCAGTGAATGTGACCTCCAAAGACTCTCATCTCATATTTACTTATAGGTATAAAGCTCCTTATGCATGTATTAGGCGGCCACGTTGATGGTAAAATCAATAAAGATGGATTGTAGGGCCAATATTAGCCTCGCACCTGGGGACTTGTTGCCTGGCTCCTACTTCCTGAGTGTGTGACACACAGAGAAATGTGCAATTCATAATGTAAGACCGCAACATCTCTGCAAGAGCTGTGCACGGCAGAGACTATATGTGTGTGTTTAAAGGAAAGAGAGAGAGATAGAGAGAGCTTAAAGAGCAGGGCAGCAGGGCTGAAGTCATCCAGCCAGGGGCCTGAAGGACCCGGCGAACACCGACATCATTAATCACGGCCCACTTGAAGATTATGACTGAAAGTATAGAATCGGTAACCATTATCGTCTCAGATGGCAGTTAAAACCTCTCCTTATTTTTCAAAACAATCTAATGGCATAGAGGTCTAGGCCTATACAAAAACAGGGGGAGGGAGGACGAGGAGAGGGAGACTGGTGTCACTGGGATGGAGTTACAAACCAGCGTTTCCTCTGGAGGAAATATCAAGGAGACACAGAGGTGGTCCACTTATATACTTATATAGCCTGGATTGCTTTAATAAGAACAATAATAGACTAACATTCTAGAAAACGAACAACAAGAATTGGCTACCATTGCTTTAAATAATAATAATAATAATAATAATAATAATAATAATAATAATAATGATAATAATAATGCCATGTATACGGGCTATTATTATTTATTGTTATTGCCTATAATGTATCATCCATATATTTAGAAATCTATTAAATAAAAAAAAAACGAATTACAATAATTTCGTTTAGACATTAAATTAAACGCGCTTTTTAGTGGCTTTAAAGTAGGAGAAAAAAGGCTGCCGACATCTTGAATTGAATTTTGTTTTCAATAAAAGAAACCAAAAAAAAATGGGTTTTGTAAATATTTCCACAAAATAATAGTCCAGGTGAAAAGTAGGACCATTTTTTAAATATATCACTTTAAATGTATTGACCCAAAAGCTTAAAGACGTCGTTAAAGATTAGTCTTAAAAAAAAAAACAACTTGTAGCCTACAACCGTATTTAAAAAAAAATAAAATTCGTCAGAGGCTGATATCGTGCCATTTTGAATACATAACCAGGTGATATCAAAAGGGCAAAACTGATTTATTTGAAACGTTCAAGATAAACTATCAAACTATAGACTTGAATATACCTTCGGATTTAGGTCACAAAATAAACGAATTTAAACGCGTCCACTTCGCTGTTTCATCAGACACGTCTCAGCGCAACATCAGCGTTTCTTTCCCTCTTCTTTTTTTTTTTGTTTCTCTTTTGGTCAGTCTGTCTGTTTTGGTTTGGCATTTCAGGTGTTTTATGCACAAACCCTCAACGACCGACGCTGTGAGGATTCCTACGAACTACATTTTATACCTGCCATCCTACAATTTCTCTGCGATAACTTTAACGTGCGTGTTTCTGTTTTATATGGGAGTGTTCCCTCCACTGCACAGCATGTGAGAGAGGCAGGAAGAAAGCTAGCATGGCCCCTGTTAGCAGTCGGAAGCTGCAGTGATGAAAAGCAATAGCTGGTGTCAAGAACTTTTTTAGCACATCACTACAGCTGGTGGGAATAAATAGTAGCCAACTGAAGAGGAGGAGGAGGAGGAAGGGGGAAGAGGGAGGGGGAGCAAGCTATGACATAAGGCTATTTGGGTGTGTGACCGCAGGGAACCTGGGTTTTCATATCTCCTCCACACAATAAAAGTCCTGTGTGCCACTGTCTCACAAGTCCAACTTTGTTTCTCAACAAGGAGTATAAACTGTTGTCAATATTCAGATAGCCTTCATCTGCCAATAATGACAGGCAGCCGGCTTCCTATCTTATCTATGGGCCAGGTAGCGCCGTACCTGGGGGGAATAACTGCTGCGATAAAGGGAGTCTGGGCCAATAGAAAGGCTCTTGTCTGTCTGTGAGGAGTTAATGGAGAACGCCACTGGAGACAGGAAGTCCTCAGAAAGTGAAAAGCACTTTATTGCACACCTGAATGGCCTGGCATAGGGTTTCTCTCAAACCCAATGGGAAAACCACATTACAGGTCCTTACACAGGGTCATTACAACAGGGCAATGGAGTTCAAGTGATCCATTGCATTTGAATGACAACATCACATCGCTCCATTCATTCTTCCCTCTTGTGTGACCTGACGATGATCCCTGTGGGACTGGGATGTTGTCAGAGGAGTGATGTGCTGAAGTTACAGTAGAGAGAGTGCAAGAGTTTGCTCATTCAAGTTTGTCCTCAAAGTGGGCGGAAGAATTCACGGCGTCGCACGTGTTGCCTCGTCAAAGTCTGAGTCAAGACAGTTGTGGTGGCTGTTGCTTTCTTGCAGCAACAGGTTCCTGAACCCATAACCCACAGTACACTGCAACATGACATCATCAAGCCTCTAAAAATGAACTGCAACATCGATCCCTCACAGGCTGACCTCCCATAAGTCAAATATAGACCATATGGGACATGTGTTTGGATGGAAGTGTATATTTACCTGTCACCAGGAACTCAAGGACATGGCAGCAGTGAGGTTGTATCCAGCCCAGGAGTGGAGTGTTTTGGGGTGAAAATGAGTTGTAAAAGTGATAAACGGCCCACATTTTTCTAGCTGAGGAGCACTGGAGCTGGCACTGTGCTTTTCAACCAAACAGTTAATTGCTCAGCACAGTGAAGGCCCAACAAAATACTCGTAAAGCATCACAAAAAAAAGTTTAGTCCAGGCCACTTCTTCCTCTCTTCTCCCTCTCTGCTTCCTCTAACTCCTCGGGCTAAACGGCTGCTTCCATCCCTGCCCTTCACAATTTCCTAGCACAAAAATATTATGTTGCCAGTGGCAACAATTCAATAAAATAACCAATCACATCTGCTCTTTCAAATATTTCCAAAATTAAGCTGAGTCTGTACATAATGGAGGAGTTGTCTCATCTGTGTGTTAGGACTTCAAGCCAGGATTTATTGTGGTGTGATAAATTATCATAAGGCTTGTTTTGACAAATGCAGGGGTTCTTCTGAATGAGCCCGGGGTGCAGGGCCAGACCCGCTGTTATCAACTGGATTAGTGGCTCTGATTATGCCCTGGATTCAAGCTTTGCTCTCAGCACCAATCAAAACCTGTAGTCGGTACATCCCATAAGAGCTATGCTCCTCTCCATGGTCACCGCCACCCGTTTACAGTAGTCCCGCCCCCTACTAAGTGCACTTATTTCATAATAACAAGCTTGCGACAGCTTGTCAGGCAATCACGCTCACAAATAGAGGACAAGGGAAAGGGTGAGCCAGGGTTTGTTTTGGCTGAATCAAATTTTGTCTCCAGCATCTTGCAACTAACCTTTTCCCCCCTGACTACCTCCATAGTCATATTTTCCTACCACACAGCTCTAATCTTTTAGAATGTCACTTGTGCTCATACATCTACTGCTCTGCCTCTTCCTCCTCTACCTCTCCTCTACCCTGCTGTTCTCCACGCACACCCTGCCCCCTGCCCATCCCCATGCTGGCCTGTACCTGTACCTGTGGATCCTCTGGACCCTTGCTGAGAACAGGAGATGACACAGTTTCTGGGTCACTTCTGTCACAGTCCAAATGCCACTCAGGGGGGCTGACCTTTCTGGTGGCTGACGCTAGAGCAGGCAGCCTCCATGCTGGCTGTCACCCCTGTGGTTCCAACCACAAACGCAAGCTCCCTCTATTTCGCTGATAGACCCTTTTTTTTTTCACCCTGCAAACTCCCCACGCTCCTCTCCCGTATTCAAGTTCTCCTTTTTTATCCATGACAATACATGTTAAAACAATGGGGACGAATCAAAGCTGACAAGCAAAAATAGCCACTGTAAAATATGGCTGATGTATGACATCTTGGCTAAACTCAGGACCATCACAGGCCTCAGCAATGGCCACAGACACATGATGTATCAGGTCTCACTGGAAGGAACTCCAAATATGCTTCCTGGATTTATTTGAAGGGGTAGGTTACACAGCGAGTGCCACTGTTTTTACAAATGGGAGCTTGGCTCTAAATGGAATACCTCAATTAGTAAGAAGTGTAGTCAACACCTTTCTCTTTAACACAGTGTACCATCTAAGTCATTTAGGTTTCCACTGCCAAGCTGTGTCTTTTAACAGAAACTAACTTGAGTTGCTCATTTAGGGCTGTCGAATATAGAATATTTCAATGGCCAGGCCCTGGGTGCATGTGATCCGATGTCACATCAGTGTCAGCAGTGATTTTTGCAGGGTGTTCAGAGCTCTGGATTTTTTGTTTTTTAAAGCTCTCGGCCGTGTCCCCAGTTGTCCCACACCACCAGTGACTCATACATCACTAAACTAAACTAGCCCCCCCCCCCCCCCCCCCCCCCCCCCCCCCCCCCCCCCCCCCCCCACCGCTCTGAGTGGATTAATGTGTCATAGTTGTTCAGTTTCCCTCAAACATACCATCTGCCCTCCGTCTTGTCAATCAAACATCCACTGCTTTGCCATTTAAAATCCCCCAGACCATTTTTCTCATGATCCATTGTTGTTTTTAAATAACAGCCTCTGATTAGCAGGCAGAGCTTCCTAAAAATAAAAATGAAATCTCTTCGTATCTGCATCAGCTCAAGGCAAAGAGGCTGCTTTTTTCCCAGTGCTGCTATTCAAGGCTTTTTTTTACTTTAATTTCAAACTGGCTTCTCTGATTCTTCCAGGAGAACTTTTATTTATTTCCACCCTGTGATGTCTTGCTGGCTGAGGGAGGCTGAGAGGATCCCTACTAAAAGCACCATGCTGCCTGGGGCAGAAACAGGCCAGAGCTCTCTCCACATAAATAACACAGGAGCGTGGAGGAAGTCCGTTTGGTGGTCTGCTGGAGGGATAGAACCTACCCATCAGTCTGTCTCTGGTTCTGTCCTTCTTTCTCATTCTCTGCGTCTCAGTGGTCTATCTAGCAGCTTGGCTGAAGAGGCATAAAACAGCAGGATCTGGAAGAGATTGGGCCAAGATGTACATCTGAGTGGATAGTGAACTTCCAATAGCCTGCGGGCCCAGCCCCGACAGAGTGGATACTGTGAACTGCATCAAAATAATCTGACACATGGGAGTCACAGATTTAAGAAATGTAACCAATATTACAATACAGAATAAAATGTGTAGCTAAATCGTTTAGCATGTCGTTTCTTGGCAATATTGTAACAAACATGGTTAACAATATGCTTTCAATTTTTTCTCCTTCACACAAAATTGATTAGCAGTAATCCTCATATAATACTGTAAGTCAAACCTTTTCTTTAATGAAAAAATACTCTATGTTGAGTCATGTTCTTGCTGGATGCCTCTTGAGGATCAAATTTCTCCAGAACACTGGTGTTCCTGGCCTCAGGAAATGACCTCTCCAAACCGGCCTTATTTGGAGAGCACTCGAGTGCCCCATTGTTGTGACAAGAACAATGAATCTAAAAAGAGGTGAGAGACAAGGGCGAGGACACACAAAATAAAGATGTCTGGCTCTTAAAAATCATCTGATGGAATTTTTTTTTCTATATTTGCGCTCACATCATGGAAATATTGTCAGCTGACGCCAGTGTCAGCCCTCGCCTTTGAAGTAGATTTTAAAAAAGCTGTATTTAGTTTGCATTGTGTGCAGAGCCTAATTTATAGGAGTTGACCCTGGCTCCTCTTTTGTGCGACAGCCATCTTGGAAAACAATGGCAGGAAGGCTTGAAACTTGAGAGGAACTGAATCTGCTGTTTTCCATTTTTTTTCTGTTCTTATTCAACAGAGATTTTTCCCTCCCCGAGTAAAACAGCTCTGTTTTTGTGTCCAACAGGAGCCATAAACTGATGTCTAAGCATTCCATGGCCAGGCAATAGGGCTGAGTTTAACTGGACACATGGGGACAGTTGTTTTGTACCACACTGGGGGGGGGGGGGGGGATGACAGAGGAAGTCATGGCCATGGCCTGGCGACCTTATGGTGACCCACAGGCCTCCTCATGGAGGGATCAAGGCCTAGATGGGAGCCGGCTGAGGGTTAGAGGTTTAAGGGTAACAAACACTTTAGTGGTATTTAACCCCCACATTCCATATCCCTCTAACTGCATGAGTGATGCCGAACAAACAGAAACGCTTATTTTTATTCTATATAGGGGAGTCATTTTCTGTATTAGAACTGAAGAGATTCAGGTGTGGGAATGACACAGTAGCGAAGACAAGGAGAGCTATAATGTATCATCTATACAATAGGCAACTACAGATGGTCAGCTACCAAGCCTCTGTACTGAAAGATCTGTGATATTAGGAAACAAATTCTCTTCTTTACTCAGTCTCAATACTGGAACAATTAGGAGGCAAAATACACTTAAAATGATTCCCCTCTTATTATATGATGCATTCTCTGAGGTGGTGGCAGGTTCTTCACCCTTTCACTTTCTTTCCTCTTATCATTATTTTTTTTTTCTGCCATAAAGAAGAGGACAGGACAGGGACCCCCTGTAGGCAGTGCATATCTGCCTCTAAAAGCATCAGTCAAATTTATGTTCACTTCTGGTTTCCCTAGCCCGGCTGTGTTTCTTCCATTGGCGTGTGCTCATAAAAGGCACTAGGGTTGTAAAGACGTGCAACAGACAACTGCTGGATAGTCACACACCTTTACATGGAAATCAGGTGTTTCTACGTACCTGTAAGCACTGACATAGCTTAACTTAAAGAAGTATATAAAGTTTATGCTGTTAATATTCATGACAACATATTCAAAATAATTTATGAAAACTTATTTATTAATAATAAACACACAAACATATTTTAACTGATAACAGCATAAACTGTGGGACATTGTTTTACAATGCTGCAGTGCACTCATGGAAAGGACATATAGACCTAATTAATTCACATTTTATTTGACTGTGATCTCAGCTTTCTGGGATGCCATAATCCTTTGTGTGGAAAACATTGTTAACTTCAGGCTACTTGGCTTGCTAGTTGATGTTAGCAAATGTTAGCTAACACAGCTTATAGGATGCACACAGTAGAGACTTAAGGCTAATAAATAACCCTGTGAACTATATGATCAGTGCTGAAATGATTAATCGATAGAGACAGAAAATTAATTTAAAATTTTGATCATCAATTCATCTTTTTGATTTGTGAGGGCAGAAAGTGCCAAACATGCTTCTCATATGTGAGGATTCAGCTCATTTCTCTGTTTTATATCACTGTAAACTGAATGTCTTTGGGTTTTGGACCGTTGGTTGACAAAATGTGAACAATTGTTTTGTGATTACTACTTAACTGAACACATTAATCAATAATGAAAGAAATCATTAATTGCAGTACAGACTATGAGTAAAATATAAATACCTGTTGAGTTATCTCATCACAAGAGGTTATTGGGAGCTGTGTGAAAAACTGTACCCAAAATCTGAACAATTACAGGTAATTAATTTATAGTTTCACAATAAAGAAGTATATACAAAATGCTGATAATAATTATGTGATGAAATTTAGTTATGTGTGCCAAAAAAAAAGAAAAATATACCCTCAACACATTTTATAATGAAAGGTGAAAAAGGTCACAGTGAGCAGCTTAAATCAGAAATGATCCTGTTTACAACCATGGAAGGGCACTAACTGACGCAGGTGAGAGTCAGGCGTCCACCAAGCCCCCGGGCCGCACCTCTCTTATCTGCCTATGGAGCAGAGGAGGAAGGAGTGACAAAGGCCAGGACTTTTGGGTGTGATAACGAAGGGCCATATGTCCTGCTTTGGCCCTGGCTCTCACCCTGGCCGTCCGTTGTGAGAGGCCATCCAGGGGCCAGGAGCTGACCACAACCAGGAAAGCCTCCAAGACGGCGTTTTCACACACAGGTATGAATGTGACCCCGTGCTGTCAGATATACAAAATGCTGGCGTATATTTACATGTGGTTGCTTTGGGGCAGTGAAAGAAAGGGAGGGAGGGAGAGAGGAAGAAAGGGAGAGACAGAGGGTCAGGTGGAGTTCAGGGCAGATTTTTGCCAGAAGTCTCACACAGCAGGAAAGCCAAATTGCTTCCGGATCTAAGCATCCACCCCTGTTCCTACCCTTCTCGCCTTCTCGTCTTCCTCTCTTTCCTTCCATCTTTTTTTTTTGCTCCAGTCCTTATCTTTTCTCACTCTTTGTCTTTATTCTGGCTCTTGTGGCAGTCAGTCCTGCTGGGCGGCATGGCACAGGGTGACAATGTCTGTAGGGAAGCAGTCTTTGAGCAGGATACCTCTGTCTCTCTGACAGTCCAGCTCTCCTATGAAACCATACCAGTAGATCACGAGGCCTGGACCAAATCTGTAGTGCAAAACAAAAGAAACAAAGGCCGTCTTTTGTTAGTACATCATTGCTGTCATCTCAGGGAGTTCTGTAGAAGCTACAATTGAGTTATACCATTGCTTTTAAATTCATATCTGCAAAATGCTTCAGGCTGTTGACTTTGGATTTGGAAGACATAACAAAAAAGCAGGGATCAGTAAGTAAAGAGATAGAAAGATGGGACACTAGCAAGATTGATCTATGATAGATAAGGTCGCTTAGGTATTTTTCTTTGATCAACATCCAGGAAACTTGTGCAGAATCAAACAAAAAAAAAGCCTTCAAGGAGATTAAGATAGTTCTGACAGGGTGATACACACTCGATCACATTACAATGGCAGAGAAATAACAATAATCTGTGAAGTAACAAAGCTCTACACCAAGGCTTCCGTATCCTGTCATTGGAAGCCTTTGACACATACCAAAGCACACAGAGTTCAACACAAAGTCTGAGACCTAAACACACTGCATCTGGTGGTTAATGTTAGTCTATCCAACAGTGTCCAGCTGTTTGATCCACATTGACTTTGAAAGCCAGAGCAACTTTGCCTCAGTTGGCAAGCACTGCAGTTCTTAAAAGCTATAAATAATGACTTTCCAAGCAACTGAGAAGTCAAGTTCAGACTATTTAAATATACGGTGTATTTTCTCTCATTACTCCTATCTTTAGTTCTTTCCCTCTCATCATTTTACTGCTATTGTGTCTTGTAGACCCTGTCGCTACTGTACTGTACTACCTGAGGGTCTGCCGAAAGGTACAGAAACAATTAAAATGGAGGAGTTCTTCACCAGGAATGTGAAATGTTGTTTTACTACTTCTCCTCACAAAGGCAATAAATCATTTTTCAAGCTATTTATTATGCCCCAAAGAGCCACCGGTGGCCCCTCTCCGCCTCATATAGATCATGCCTATTCTTTGAACATTAGCTGCCATGCATAAAGACATGACACAGTTGAACTCTGAACGGAGAGCACCACTGCCCCCACATGCAAGACCAGATTCAGGGGGCTGACAGTGCTCGGGTCCCAGACACTCTATCCTCAGACAGTTAACAATGTTGTTGGGGCCTCTGGAGACTCAGACAGGAAGCTTGCCAAAGGGCCACGGAGAGCAACAGAAGTTCAACCCCCAGGTAAAGTGCATAAAACCATGAACCTGTGATCAATCGTTTCATATTAAAATACAGACTCAACACCCTATGGTGTCATTTTAATAATAATTATGGGAATCTTTTGTATCATTATAATTTGTGAGCTTATTATAAATATCTACACGGATTAACTTTCAACTTTGACAAGGTATTTGAACCACATATATTATAAATGTGAGTGCAAGAATCAGTTGTCGTGACATTGCCAGCTGTATGTGTGTAGTGTACTGTGTTTACTGGGCCTTGAGGCAGTGCATGTTCTACATACAGTACCTGTATCGAGACAGACACATGCGCAAAATAATGTGTGACTATACATGCACACACCCTCCCTCCAAGAGGCCCTTGCAGCAGTACATGCTTCTGCACCCATCCGCGCATTCTACATTTTACAGTGCGTGATTTACGGTGCTGTATCTATGAGCAAACAGGCCAAAGCTAACAGCCCTGGAGAAAGCCCACAGATGCATACTGAAAGTTCACCATAATGTCACACACATAGCTCAGCCTCTCAGCGCTGCACATGCCCCGAAACTCTCATCGTTTCCATGGTCCACCGCTGCACAAGGCCGCCAACTCTTAATATGGAAATGTTATGGAAACAAAACCTAAACATTTACATTAGATGACTTTTGGGTTATGCTCTTCCTTTTATTCAGCCGCCGTGCTGTATGTATTTCCTATGCTCTGGATGGGGAGGTGAGGCTGAAAAGGGGAGAAAAGGGAGACTGGTCTGCACAGAGTGGAGAGAGGCAACCTTCTGGAAAGGTTAAAACTGTACATCAACAGATAAGGCAGCGGTGTACGATACATCATGTCCCGGGTCTGTCAGGGGAGGCTGAGCACAAATTGAAACAAGCAAAATTATAAACACAGGGGAGCCATGTCACCAAGGCCTTTCCATACAGTAAAGAAAATAAATGGACTTTGAATCCTAGTCAGAATTAATACAAGTCAATACTACAGGGACCTTGAGGTAAAAATCTGAGACTGGGAATACAAACAATAACACTGAGGGAAAAGGGAACAGTCAGGCAGCCAAGACTGAGACTGATTGCTAGAGTATGAGATTCTTAACAAAAAGTTCCAAGCAGCATCCAGGCAATATGAAGAGCTATTATAAATATACAGTATATGACACCCTATATTCTACTATACAGTCCCTCTGACCTTTGTGTTATAGCGCCTGAGGAAGCGAATGGAAGTTCAGTTTGAATTTGTAGGCAAATTATGGTTTATTATGTGGGTTGGCTCATCTTAACTTAGTGTGTGCTTATTACACACACACCACCTCTAAGTCAGAGTCAGCCATCTTCCAATAAACACCTAAATATGTAACGAGTTGGTGAAATTGTTTGTGAAATGTAGCTAATTTCAGCAAAGGGGCCACTTGACGAGCCTGGGCGTCTATTGCAGCTGCCAGCCATGCTTTTCGTTAGTGTTAATGAGCGGGTGGTGGTCGCAGGAGCCAAGCAGCTTACTGCAGCAGCTTAATGAGAGCAAAGGCACTCAGGAACAAAAAAACAAAATAAAAAAAACCCTGAATGGAGAAGAGGGATTGTTATTAGTGTCTGACTGCGCACACACAGCGAGTCATGCACAGACACATAGCTGAGCACTGAATTAAATCTCTGCATCTTAAATGCACAAGCCATACATACACAGAGCACTTGCAAAAACCTGAACTGAAAAAGCTAATAAAATTTACAATAAAATACAAACTGTAGCCTTCAAAGAGTGTACAAGCTTTCTTTATTTTATTCATGCCCTTCACATTTTCTAAGAAGTCTGAGGTTGCTGAAGATCAGACCCCCCCCCCCCGACAACAACAACAAAAAAAATTCTACCAAACACACAGATAGAGGCTAATTTGATCTGCCACATTTGGTGAGAAAAAGCTTTACTAA
>NC_060160.1:12115465-12145541 GCF_021292245.1 Micropterus dolomieu | reverse complement strand
GATAAGGTCGCTTAGGTATTTTTCTTTGATCAACATCCAGGAAACTTGTGCAGAATCAAACAAAAAAAAAGCCTTCAAGGAGATTAAGATAGTTCTGACAGGGTGATACACACTCGATCACATTACAATGGCAGAGAAATAACAATAATCTGTGAAGTAACAAAGCTCTACACCAAGGCTTCCGTATCCTGTCATTGGAAGCCTTTGACACATACCAAAGCACACAGAGTTCAACACAAAGTCTGAGACCTAAACACACTGCATCTGGTGGTTAATGTTAGTCTATCCAACAGTGTCCAGCTGTTTGATCCACATTGACTTTGAAAGCCAGAGCAACTTTGCCTCAGTTGGCAAGCACTGCAGTTCTTAAAAGCTATAAATAATGACTTTCCAAGCAACTGAGAAGTCAAGTTCAGACTATTTAAATATACGGTGTATTTTCTCTCATTACTCCTATCTTTAGTTCTTTCCCTCTCATCATTTTACTGCTATTGTGTCTTGTAGACCCTGTCGCTACTGTACTGTACTACCTGAGGGTCTGCCGAAAGGTACAGAAACAATTAAAATGGAGGAGTTCTTCACCAGGAATGTGAAATGTTGTTTTACTACTTCTCCTCACAAAGGCAATAAATCATTTTTCAAGCTATTTATTATGCCCCAAAGAGCCACCGGTGGCCCCTCTCCGCCTCATATAGATCATGCCTATTCTTTGAACATTAGCTGCCATGCATAAAGACATGACACAGTTGAACTCTGAACGGAGAGCACCACTGCCCCCACATGCAAGACCAGATTCAGGGGGCTGACAGTGCTCGGGTCCCAGACACTCTATCCTCAGACAGTTAACAATGTTGTTGGGGCCTCTGGAGACTCAGACAGGAAGCTTGCCAAAGGGCCACGGAGAGCAACAGAAGTTCAACCCCCAGGTAAAGTGCATAAAACCATGAACCTGTGATCAATCGTTTCATATTAAAATACAGACTCAACACCCTATGGTGTCATTTTAATAATAATTATGGGAATCTTTTGTATCATTATAATTTGTGAGCTTATTATAAATATCTACACGGATTAACTTTCAACTTTGACAAGGTATTTGAACCACATATATTATAAATGTGAGTGCAAGAATCAGTTGTCGTGACATTGCCAGCTGTATGTGTGTAGTGTACTGTGTTTACTGGGCCTTGAGGCAGTGCATGTTCTACATACAGTACCTGTATCGAGACAGACACATGCGCAAAATAATGTGTGACTATACATGCACACACCCTCCCTCCAAGAGGCCCTTGCAGCAGTACATGCTTCTGCACCCATCCGCGCATTCTACATTTTACAGTGCGTGATTTACGGTGCTGTATCTATGAGCAAACAGGCCAAAGCTAACAGCCCTGGAGAAAGCCCACAGATGCATACTGAAAGTTCACCATAATGTCACACACATAGCTCAGCCTCTCAGCGCTGCACATGCCCCGAAACTCTCATCGTTTCCATGGTCCACCGCTGCACAAGGCCGCCAACTCTTAATATGGAAATGTTATGGAAACAAAACCTAAACATTTACATTAGATGACTTTTGGGTTATGCTCTTCCTTTTATTCAGCCGCCGTGCTGTATGTATTTCCTATGCTCTGGATGGGGAGGTGAGGCTGAAAAGGGGAGAAAAGGGAGACTGGTCTGCACAGAGTGGAGAGAGGCAACCTTCTGGAAAGGTTAAAACTGTACATCAACAGATAAGGCAGCGGTGTACGATACATCATGTCCCGGGTCTGTCAGGGGAGGCTGAGCACAAATTGAAACAAGCAAAATTATAAACACAGGGGAGCCATGTCACCAAGGCCTTTCCATACAGTAAAGAAAATAAATGGACTTTGAATCCTAGTCAGAATTAATACAAGTCAATACTACAGGGACCTTGAGGTAAAAATCTGAGACTGGGAATACAAACAATAACACTGAGGGAAAAGGGAACAGTCAGGCAGCCAAGACTGAGACTGATTGCTAGAGTATGAGATTCTTAACAAAAAGTTCCAAGCAGCATCCAGGCAATATGAAGAGCTATTATAAATATACAGTATATGACACCCTATATTCTACTATACAGTCCCTCTGACCTTTGTGTTATAGCGCCTGAGGAAGCGAATGGAAGTTCAGTTTGAATTTGTAGGCAAATTATGGTTTATTATGTGGGTTGGCTCATCTTAACTTAGTGTGTGCTTATTACACACACACCACCTCTAAGTCAGAGTCAGCCATCTTCCAATAAACACCTAAATATGTAACGAGTTGGTGAAATTGTTTGTGAAATGTAGCTAATTTCAGCAAAGGGGCCACTTGACGAGCCTGGGCGTCTATTGCAGCTGCCAGCCATGCTTTTCGTTAGTGTTAATGAGCGGGTGGTGGTCGCAGGAGCCAAGCAGCTTACTGCAGCAGCTTAATGAGAGCAAAGGCACTCAGGAACAAAAAAACAAAATAAAAAAAACCCTGAATGGAGAAGAGGGATTGTTATTAGTGTCTGACTGCGCACACACAGCGAGTCATGCACAGACACATAGCTGAGCACTGAATTAAATCTCTGCATCTTAAATGCACAAGCCATACATACACAGAGCACTTGCAAAAACCTGAACTGAAAAAGCTAATAAAATTTACAATAAAATACAAACTGTAGCCTTCAAAGAGTGTACAAGCTTTCTTTATTTTATTCATGCCCTTCACATTTTCTAAGAAGTCTGAGGTTGCTGAAGATCAGACCCCCCCCCCCCGACAACAACAACAAAAAAAATTCTACCAAACACACAGATAGAGGCTAATTTGATCTGCCACATTTGGTGAGAAAAAGCTTTACTAAAACTGGGGGCCGAGCACTTCTGCCAACACATTACGCGACATGATGAATTAGCAATAAAATCAAGATGAATTTACGCTAGACTTTAAAACACTGTCACTTCATTTTATGTACATACGCACAGACCCGTTTTCAAATAAAAGCCCCAGCAATGATTTAGACAGCAGAAGCCTCTACCTGAGGGTGAACTCTTTGTCTCTGAGGTCTCTCCACAAAGACGTCTTTGTTTTCAGCATCCATACATCAGGTCACAAGGTATGCTCGCTGAAGCAATGCCAAACATTAGATTTAGTCAGTCTTTTCTCTTCAGCCTGAAATGCAGGTATGGAACCTGCTCAACTTCTTTTAAGACAGAAAACATTGGGGTGAGAAGTATATAGGAATAAAAGTGTCTGTGTTGGAGACTGAGAAACTATGTATTATTAGCAATAGATCGAAAAATAAAATGTGTGTATTAGTGACAAATGGCCTGTTCTTTTATGGTCAGTCCATGCTATAAGCAGTTGCCTATAGGAGTTTATTTACAGGCTCAGATAATGGTTCTGAGATGTGTTTGTATGTGTGTAATTTTAGAGAGGGGCAGCAACCCAGCGCCTGCATGCCAGGTGATATGGCCCTGCAGCTGATCTTTGTACATCCAGCTTGTGTATTTTAATGGCCTCGCAGTAGCTGTTTGTAGCAAGTGAGCCCGCCTGATGATGAAGACGCCCTGATAACCTCTGCGCACACGAATTGGATATTTAAAAGCTGACTCTGCCCGGAGGGGCATCCACGAACAGGGAGGTAAATAATCCCTTGCTACAAACTATACATCCACCTGTCCATACATAACAGAGTTGAATGGAAGAGTTAACCTCCCACAGGTTATTAACATAACTAGAGCTAAGAATAGAACCCTCTTTTCCCTCTCCACCCCCCTCCCCTTGCTGCTAAGGTATGTAAAACACAAATACAAACACACGATCGTATGTTAAATGAGTTGCCCAAACCTACACAAGCATTGTAATTAAGGTGGAGTAGACGGCAATAAAAAAATAAAACATCTTCCTCCAGGTGTAATTCTCCCAGACATTTTTATGTTTTCTGTTGAAGGGGTATAGAAATGGAATGTGAGATGTGTTTCATCTTTGTCACTGTTGGAGGCAGAGGGAGTGTTTTATGTGTATTTATTGTTTGTGTAATGTAGTGTTAGGTTTAACATAGAGGTGTGGAGGTGAAATGTGTGGGTATGGAGGGTGTGGGAGGTCAGGTCGAGTCAGTGTGTTGTGAGTTGCATGTTGCACTAGGAGCTAATTTACACTCACTGATGCAAGACACCAATACCAAAACAGAGTCTAGAGGAGTCCAGTGATTTATTTGGTAACTGTAGAAACCACTGTAACCTCTATGGCAGGACATGCCCTCAGCTCCTGTGACCCACCAACAAAATTAGCCAACGCTCAGCATCATCTACATTTAGCTCAGGGATAAAATGATACACTTTACAATAAGAAATACCATTTCTAATATTTGATGATATAATGGTTCTCTCTCTCTCTCTCTATACAGTATATATATATATATATATATATATATATGTATATAAATAAATTACACAAGGAAAGCTGAAATAGGTAACCCATTGGTGCCTATGGTCCACCGATGAAAGAAGAGCAATATTTATATATATATAATTCACTTTTATCACTAATCACTATTATATTAATTCACTGTAAAAATGCTATATAAGTTGCTGCTGATGCAAACTGAACATTTCCTACTGCTGCAGCTTCACATAAAATAGGCGAAAAACAAGTTAACTTTTATTATGAAGTTGTCATAGGAAATGCAATGCGTTTGTCAGTGAGATTAACACTGACCGCTGTCGTTCATAAAAAATGTGAATACAAATACGTCAACGGTCATTTTTGTAATTTTTTGACAGTGGATCAGCTTTGAAATACTGCAGAGAGTAATAGAACAAGAAGGAGAAGCCACAGTGACCTGTTTGATGAAGAGCTGCAGGCAAACCTCCAACTTCTCAGCGAGATAACCAACTCCTTTCACTGTGCCTTGTTGTTCGCTGACTCATGGCATGTGCATCATAAAACCAGATCACGGATGCTCACAGAATGTTGGAAAAAGGCCAATTAATGTCTGACTTCTTTATTAAAACAACAAAAAATTTCACCTTGTAGAATTAAACCACACAGATTTTAGTCCTAGTTAATCCAAATTAACTAGGACAAAAATTGTAAAGATTACAACTTTATGACAAATAACATTTAGTAATTTAAATTCAACACTGATATCTAGCCTTAAACCAGGAAGATGACTCAACCTACTGCTTTTTGACAATTGTTTTATGAAAACTAAATTTATGAAATTTAGTTAACATACACAATTGCGATGACTGACTTTACCTTGGTCGGTGATTTGGTTACAAAACTATAATAAGCATTTTAATGATACCAAAGAATCCTGCTGAATGAAGCTGAAAGACAAATAGTATACATTATTAATTCTAATTATTTTATTAATACCCTTTAACTCCTAACACCCTTAAGCTCCCCCAACTTCAGTCTACTCTGTGGTCTTTATCTCCCACTAACGAATCATCACTTTCTCTGACCTCAGTGTCCCTTACAACCTCCTATCACCTCAGCCACCTTCTCACATTAACCCAAATCTTATCACCTTACACCCCCCCCCACAACACACATTATATCAATCAGTTGATTGATAACCTGGCTAGCACATGATTATGTGAATGAACACATGAGCTAATAAGCATCAGCCTTATTTTGAGAGCACAATAGCAAGACACAGAAAATGCCTACACACAATGCCATTTGGTCCTGGTTAGGATCCGTTTGTACAATATCATGCTTCCCAAACATCCTCCAGCTGAAGGGAGGAGTCTTAATCAGTGTTTGGAACTCGTTAAGTCCCTTAACTGAGCATGTCGCCTACCACATTAGCAACACATATCTGAGGGACAAGTGTGTGTTGTGTGTGGTATGTGTGTGGTATGTGTGCTGGTCCCCTCTCAGATCTATGGCGTCACGGTCCAACGCGCTCTGACACACTCTGGTCTGCTTTGGATGTGGAGCGAAACCAAACAAGGTGTGGTCTGGCTTTGGCTTTGTCTGTTTAGTGTTCAGAAGTTGGTCCAAACAGCATTGAGTACACTGCATGCGACAAAACAACTTACCGACGACAGATCTATGACGACACCAGAACAGTCAAAAATGAAACTTAGGCTGGAGTTACGGAACAACTTATACTTCAGAGAAAAGCTTTCTTTCCTCTTTTACAATTGCTTTTAAAGTCAGCCTTTGTAATATGAATGTAATAATAAGAATGCTCTGTCTATGTCATTCTCTGGCTGTGTGAGGGTTAACATTCAGACAGTCAGAGCTCACCTGATCTTTTCTCACATATCGACTCCCCATTCTCTATAATGACCCTCTACATCATAAAAATGGCTTGATCTCTTCAGTTATGACACACTGAGTGGGTATTCATTAACGCTTGATGCTGATATTATTAAATTCTATTATGGCAATGGCTGCAAACGGCGTCTCCTATGCAAGTACTGTACTAAAACCATGAGCAGGCAATAATCTTGTCTGTGAGTCTGGATGTGTGTAAATACATTTTAAATGAACGCACTGCACAGGACTGAAATGACCTTCATTACATCTGATATGGAAAGTAAAAATAACAGAAGAAAAAATGTCTCTGAGGCTTTTACTGATTTTAGATAAGGCTTTTTAGTCTCCAAAGTCAAACAATGGCCACCGTGCTAATTTGGAGATCTGTCCAGAGAGTCCCTCTAGCCTTTGATGAGTCCCCATGTCTCTAAGTTCTGCATGGAGACAGGAAGCTCCCTGCGGTGGAAGGCACGCAGGCTTGGGGCTGGAAGCTTGTGCAGACGGAGAGGACCACAGCGTCAGGGGGATACATACTCCTTTAACCTGTTATTGTGAACTCCCAGCAGCTCTAGCCGATAATTGCCACCTGTCTCTGGGGAAACACAGTCAAAAGGCAGGCAGACGGACAGCCATTTTGTGTCTGCTGTTGCTCTTCGCCCCACGTAGCTCCGGTCCTAGTCCTGCCCTTAACCCTGGCGGCTAATGTGTTTTCAATTTAGGATGATCCCCCACTACAGGCACGGCCCTAATCAACAACAGTTTGTACTGTAACCCTATCTGCCCCTGTGAGGGCAGAGTCAGCCTAACCGGGCGCCTGCAAACCTGGTGTGTCCAGCAGAGGAACAGTGTTATACTGTATGTGTTTATATGTATGGATGATATCATGTTTATGTGTGAGGTCATAGGATGTGTGCCTGATACTTGGCTGTTTGTCTTCCACATCTTGTTATGCTATTGAAACAAACATATAAACATTCACATACACGCAATGCAACAGCAGTTCTCTCTCAAGCAAGTTACACATGATGCTGCAAGTTACCTTACAAACTAAACACAGACACATTATGAACGTATATAAAAACAATGAAAGTCAGTGCTCTATTTTTAAACATACATCATTATTATTTAACACTTAACGTAATGAAGGCAGAAAGAAATATGTACAATAACACTGTATACACATTGTATGGAAAATAATACATACAGTATATTTATTTGTTATGGTGATGTTTAATTTTAAGTCACATTTTAACAAAGTTGACACTTTGTATATTCTGTCACTCCTAATTGTTCCTGTTGTGACAAAATTGTTTGAATCTTTCCATCCGGTTCAGGAATAAATCTTTAAATTTTAAAGTCTGCTGCCACTTCAGGACTGGCTGAATCAAAAGTTAGGCATGGAAAGGCAGGTGTGAATGTTTGTTGTGTAAGGCCTCCTGGCCTCCGCATCCATGAGTAGAACCCTGCCCCAAAATTAGAGTGTGGGCTCTAATGTCTCCCTGGGAGAAAAAGAGGCCTGGCTTTCGTCCAAGTCAGCACCTTTGGAAGTGCAGTCGTGTTACCACCACTAAATCAACATGTCAGCGCCCAGCCCAGTGAACTTCTTTACCCAGACTCCACCGCTTACAGCTACCCCACACACCTAATGAATTGGTGTGAATGCCCATCTGTCTGCTACAATGAAAAGTAGAAAGGAGATATGAGGAGAAAGAGGGGAAAAAAGATTTATCTTTTTCAGCTGTTGCACAGAACATTTGAAGTCAGCCAATATGATTACCATCACCACAGACAGAAACAATGTATTAGTTCCATTACTCGACAGGAGAACTGCAGTGGCAAAACAGCCGAAGCAGGTTCAGGTATGCTAGCCATCAACCTTGGCCTCTGAGTCCAAAATGGAACTGTCCAAATTTGGGGGGTGAGTTTGGAGACGGATGCAGGTGAAGGGCAACAGAAAGCTGTGTGCTTACTCGGCAGTCTGTTTACATTCCTGAGGGTAATTTTAGCCCTTAGAGTGGAGCAGAGCGGGGGGCCGACATGTAGTCGGGGCTGGTCAGTGGCCGACAGGCTAGCCAGCACAGTGGCGGCACCTAGACATGTGGGTGGTACATAAAAACACACATGGACATAAACCTCCAGCATACAAATCACTGGAACTGTTATTTGTGTTTCTGCTAATCAATTATGTACCAAATTTAGTAATAGGAAGGAGCCACCTAGCATCTTCTACATAATATCAAAGGCTACTTTGTCTCTGAGTAGATACCTAAACAGAGACACAAGCTAACGAGGAGACCAAGTGGAAAACCCACAGAAGTGAGGGTGTAGTCTTGCTAACAGGCCCACCACAGAGCAACATTAGCTTTGGACAACACAGGATATCCCCAGTGTTTTCAATGATGATCTAGGGTGCAAATCTAATTTCAATGTAATTTTTTTAAATTTGCTATGCAAACAAAACAATAATCCTAGTTCAAGAATCGCTGAGGGCTTCGGTGCACGTGTTGGGATTTGTCTTTTTATTACTCCCAGCCGAGAGTGTCCCTTCAAAGGGCAAGGAAGCAAAATGTCTGTGTGTTCTCGCTGTGCTTGTGGGTCAGGGCACGCGTACGAGAGAAGGAGAGCGAGATAGAGAGAGAGAGAGGGGGAGGGAGAGAGAGAGACTCTGAGCTTATCGAAACTAATTAGGCGAGGGATCAGGATGGAAGTTAAATACTGGGCTACATGTAATGAAAGAAGCAGAGTGGGGGACATCTAGGGGTCAGGCCCACACCAAACAGTGGTCCTCAGGCAATCTGGTATTGATTTTCACTCGTTTGGGGATGAAGGTGGACAGAGGGGAGGGAGCCGTGTGGAGAGAGAGGGAGACGGAGAGAGGCAGTGGTGCAGAGTGTAAGGGTCTTGTGAGTTGTCAACTTGACAGTTTAACCCCTTTTGGAGGAGAACAAACAAACAGAGGGATCTCCTGGGCTGACAGTGTTGATCTGTCATAGCGATGACACTGCAAAGCCCCACACAAGGCGCATAGGGGAGAGGGGAATGAGAAGGAAAAGGAGGGAGGGTGGATTGATACCGATATGCAGAGGCACATTCCTTAAGCCTAAGAAGATAGGACTGTGCTCTGCTTACGATCTAGGGAGGCTGATCTAAGTATATCTACACCTTAAAAATTCAGAGAAGGAAACAATTCAACAACTAGACCACATTTTCACTGAAACTGTACAATTCTAGAACAAATACAGATACAATATGAAAACAGTATGTGTATGACATTTCTTATTAATAAGGTTCTGTAACTGTGGCGAACGACAAAGCACACACAAAAGAGGGCCAACCAGAGTTACATTTTAGTCTTTCCCCAAATCAAAAACTTTGGGTGAATCTGATAAAGCAGTATGGGTGACCATCCACAACCACACAGACACACAGATGTCAGCGCTCCTCTCTTGTCACTCAGTGTGTGAAGGCCGTCACCCCGAGCACCTTCCCTCTCATGTCCTTAAACACTTGAAGACCCCTTTTCACTTTTCCCCTCAGACTGCCTCATCGCTTTGTCACATTGCCAAAGGGGACTCCATTAGCCTGGCCATGCACAGAGCCCCCAGCTCTCACTTACACACACACACACACACACACACGCTGCTACGCACAGCTAAGGCTGTCCACATCAAATTAGAGTGGCCCCTATTGTCCCTATTACGGCCTGGGAATGCTCCATCATGACGGATGCTATGGGGTCCCTCACTTGTCAGGAGTTGTCAGACAGATAGGGAGTCTGGATACACACAGCTGACAGGTAATCTTAATGTCTTAAATTAGCCCAATTAGGCCTGTCATAAACAATTCGATAAGTGCTCGACCAACACAAACAGATAAACGCACGTACAAGGACACACACACACACACTCACACTCACACACCAAGGTCTGCAGGGTATTAATGAGAAGGGTAATGGGTATATCAGTGGATGGTTGACTTGTCTTTTGTTTCAAGGAGGGGTGCGTCCCCATCCCTTGCTCTCAGCTGTGCACTGCTGGCTACTACCTGGTCAGTTCAAATTGTACTATCTCCTTTCATTAGCCCATCGCTGGCTGAGAATCTGAAAGGCCGTGACAAAATTCATTTGAGACGAGTGGGAGCAGATTGCCTGAAGCAGGTGCTATAAGGGAGATAAAACAAAAGCAGCACCTCTGAGAAGCTCTGTGTGTGCATGTAGGTGTGTTTTTCCCAATCTGTCTGTGTGTGTGTGTGTGCGTGTGTGTGTGAGATAGGCTTGTCCCTGGTCTTCACATTCTGTTCTTTTCTAGCTATGGTAAATGGGTTATGACACAAAAGTGCGTTTGAAAAGAAAGAAAGGAAGAAAGAAAGAAAGAACAGGGACCAGAGAGGAGTCAGCCCAGCGCACACTTAGAGCGTTTACAAAGCTGTGGTGAAAGCTAAATATTGTTTCTAGGGTGACTAAACAGGCCAACACCTTCCTGTGCAGAGGATGTGCGATAGGTAACATTGTTTGATTTGGTCTCTCCTTTATAATATCTTATCGCAGAGCAACACCCATACTATATCCCCTGCTTTTGTCCTCTAACCGTTTCGTTAAATCCATCTATTTGCATTCACTATCAATTTCTATTCCTTGAGGTACGCAAGACACGTTTCAGGGAACCGTGAAGCACAAGCTAATGTTTAAAACAGAGATTCCACAGTTTGCAAACACAAGACCTGAGCAAAGTTAGCATCAATATTTGAATAAGAACTTCACATCAACACTGCCTTGATTTTATGTACAGAGGCCCTGAAATGCCCTACATTTAAAAACAATGCTGACACTTTCAATGTAGTGCTTATACACTAGTCTCTGGGCATTCAGGGCAATGTTGTACAAAGGTAAGAAAAAAATTAACAGAATACAATGAACACAGAAGAATTTAGTTAAAACCAAGGCAATATGCCAAATGGTGAAACCCCCAGGCAAATTTTCATTCAGACAAACTGGCACGAGGAGACAAACCAACTGCTATCAGCAAGATCTGTGACGGACATCAAACTCTACTTCTGATCTTTACCTCAAGTGACGGCTGGAATGCCATCTGAGGAGAAAAAAAAAGAAAGAACGAAAGAAAGAGAAAAGCCGTCACCGGGAAGTTGTAATAGGAAATTGCTCTTGGCAACTATTTGTTCAAGCACCAGATTTTTTTCATCTTTATGCCAACCCAGCGAGCCCCCATTGGAAAACAGGGCAGGTCCCCCTAATGAGTAATCTATTTCAAAGCAGTCGTGTCTGGGCATGACAGTTTACTGAGAGGCTTGAAGAACTGGTAATTACCAGTGTTACGGGGCAATTAATGCATATTACACTGCGGCACTCATGGCGGTGACTGTCAGCTCCCCAATAAAAATGAGCACTCTTCAGCTAAAGGGTGACATTAATTGGGCCCTTAATGACTATGCAGAGGAACCAAGCCAAATAGGAACAAAACAGGGGACTCGCTCTGACTCCAGCAGAGGGCTGGAAATTGGACTAAAAATGAGATTAATTGCTGTTTAGAAAAAAAAAAAAGACGGGAAAAAATGTGGTGAGGGGAAGGGGAGAAAGAGGTTGGAATTATAGGGTGCAGAGAGCAAGGGCTGCTCATACAAATGACAATTCAATTAATTATATTACACTGTATTTTCTATACCTTAAGGAGTGCAGACAGGCCTCAGGCCCATTTCGAGGGCTTTGTCTTGATATGTTGCTCAATGCATAAACAGCTACATGTACATTTCCCACAGCGTCATGGTGCATATGCTCAATATAATGAAAACATCTAAAATCTTTATTAAAGTGAAAAGAAACTTCCCCACATGACACAAAGAAGGCATATGTATATAGCTGTGATAAATGTGAAAGAGATCAGCTAGTTAGGTTTTCCATAATGTGCAATAGACAAAAATAATCTTAAGAAGCAAGTATTGAGAGTTTCTGGGTTATACACTTTCCTTAGAAGCCTAAGGCCTTAAGTATGTCTTTCCACTTAAAGCAGTCCATAAAAACATTAAGCAAAGCTTAAAAGTAAATCTGCCAAATTGCAGCCCTTCCACCCCCAGAAATGTTTGTTCAGAAGGAGATCAAGGATGTGGTGAAGACATGAAGTAATTCTGATTAATGTTGCTAAAGCTAGGCATGTACTGAACACCACCTGAATATGCAAGCTCCAAATCATAAAAATATCAGCATGCAAAACATGCCATCATTTGCATACATTTTTGATTTTGGATTTCCTTGCTATTTAAATATGCAGTTAGAAATAGTCCAGCACTGCCTCTTGCGCTGTCACGCTGCACACTCACACTGTCATTGGTCCTGATAGAACTCTTACGCTTCAAAGGGAGCTTTGCAATGGAGAGGAGAATGAGCAAATATTTGAATTGCAAAAACACATCATCTTGCGAGGGGAGAAAATTCAAGACAACTTTTTTGAGTTAAAGACACCCCAAACCCCCAGCAAGCTAACCCTCTGCACACAGTACAAAAAACGTCAACATATTCATAGCGTAAGCGCTCTCCTCGCTAATTTACCATATCCAAATTTGTGTAATGGGATATGACACATTTTACAGGGGATTGTGGAAAAAAAACTTTAATTTAAGGAGAGAACCATAAAATGTTTAAGCTGCCTCTGTATTTAACTGAAATCCACCACACAAATCCAGGTTCTCAGACAACCTGACATGGGTTTGATTACAGACTGAAGTGTAATTAGCTACTTAAGTCATACTCTAGTAGGTTGGAGTGAGCAATACCACCACCGTAGCTACAGTAGCAATTTCAGCATCTACAACTAAAGAGACCTTTAGTTTCTACAGGAATACCTCAACCCTCAGGATTCAGCTCAGCCAGTATACAGCCATTTACATGTATTCACTCCAGGAGAATCTCTGACAGCTTCCAACTTTCACAGAAGTTAGTGAAAAAAAGTGCAATAAATTATCTTCATGACAAATCAATAATATGACTCATGGCATATTTGAAAGTATGAGCTCCCCAATGTGATGCCAGGATAAATAGAACATTTAAGCCAAAAGTCTAGCCACGAAGGCCATTAACAACATTACCAGCAATAAATACCCATCTTCAGACATCTGAAAAAATACCCCTGCAAAGAGGGGAAACTGTGTTTATGATTGTACATTTATTTACCACAGGCTGAGAACTACCCTGAATTTTAAATCGGGGAAAATGTGAGCGTCTTAAACACATATTCAGAAAATGTCTAGGACATGTGGAGAATATGCAAAATAAACTGTGGAAAGACAGAGATTGAGCTACTGGTGGAAAAATTATCAAGGCTACATTTATTCTTTAAGCATGTCAAAGCTTTAAATGTGAGACAAATAGTTTGTGGATTCCATACAATAATTAGAGGATCAAATTAAGATTACACTGTCACCTTTTGTCTAAATAATATCTAAACATCATTCTTAAATATGAGTCATCCTGTAATTCTTGTCATCTGTTAGCTCAACGCTAGCACTACCCAGAGATCCTCAATACACTGTCCACATCACACCTCCCACCAGTCCAACCCTCCTGTGGCCTCTACTCCTTGTGACTCGCCTACGTGTAGACAACTTGGAGACAGGTCTGAGCAGAAATCAAACCTGAATGATGGATAGCTATACTGCACAATGACCTCTGTCACTGGGTTCTTGCCCTAAATCAATGCTGGCGATAAGGGCCCTGCGCCAGCGCTCACCTTGGTATGTTCACCAGCAGACCTTATCTATGACAGGAGGAAGTGTGAGTAATAACTAAAGACAAGCCACGACAAAACCACTAACTCCACCTTGTCAAACATAATTTACAACATATATCCCTCAATCCCCTCCCCCTGCTGCTGTTAAAATAGTAATTATGAGAACCAAAGAGATTTGAGACTGTGTGTTTGCAAAATTAACCTGTTGCGGGATGGTGGGAGAGCTTTGCACATAGCTTTGGTCCAAGTGAGGTTCATATTTTAACAAGGAAACTGAGAAATGGATCTACTTAGGACTGACGTACTCTACTCTTGATATACTGGCATGGCCATTCAAATTCATTCACAAAATTATAAATAAGATCCTCAAGTTTCACCGTTGTCAGGTAGGTGTGGAGCAGCCAACATTTCAGTGATGCATACAAGGAGAGGTTGGAGGTTGAAGTTGAGAGGAGGGCTGGCAGGAAGTAGAAGCAAAGACTTAATGAAGATTACAGAACTGAGAACTCTAAGACCTTTCAGTAGTTTTTCATTCCAGTGTGTGTGTGTGTGTGTGGGTGTGTGTGTATGTGTATGTGTATGTGTATGTGTATGTGTGTGTGTGTGTGTGTGTGTGTGTGTGTGTGTGTGTGTGTGTATGTGTATGTGTGTGTGTGTGTGTGTGTGTGTGTGTGAGACACAGACAGAGAGACACAGAGAGAAAAGCGAAAGAAGAAGCTTGCTTCCAGGCAGTCACATCAAAATGGAGAGAGAGACCAAACATGACATCAAACGTAGCAATTAGCTGACCCCTTTCTCTTAGAGTCACAGTTTGAGGAGCTCTGCCTTTAAAACCCTGATTAAAATATGTTTGCTTTCTCATTCGAAATGACATTTGACAAGGTTAGTAATATTTCAACTAACTGCAAAAACATTCTTGGGGCCGTAATCCTTTTTTTCCTCCATCACTTTTCAGGGTTCACAGGTAACCTCGGAGTGTGTTTCCCATGAACTCAGCGCTACAATTTGAAAACAAAACGGCTTGGGGGGGGGAAAAATAGGAAGAGTGGTTCAAAGTTTCACTTGAGTGTGTTTAGTTTCACCCAGGCAGCTGAAGCTAAAGGTTTTGCGACCATTATGCAGAGAATTTATCCCTATTCTAATTCAAACCACAATGAATATTTAAAACAGAGCCAGTAGTCTATTCCTTAGTCCTTAGCAGGGACTCAGGAGGGCTAAGGACTGTCAGTAGCTCAGGGGATAAAGTTCCTCAAACTGTTAAAACCCCTCATCGCCAAATTAGTAGAGGTGCAGTCTGTAATCCAATGGCCTCTCCATTGGAAAAGTCATTTAAAGTAAAGTAAGGTGTAATTTAATGCATGGAATTATATAAATGTAATAATATATTTTGCAAGGATATATAGCAGCCACAACTTTGTCTTGAAATTAATATTGAACCCAAGTTCAAAAAGGGCTTCAAAGAGTCAGCAAACTTAAATAAACAAAATGTAAATAGTGTCTCAGGTAGTCTTTGTCAGTGTGCATTCCCGACAAAACAAGCTGAAGATAAGCAATGAATAAGGGGAAGGGATCAGAACTGGTCAGGCCAAAACTCTGTCTAAAGTTAATAGTTTTCACATCCATTCCAGTCGCAGGAGAAGAGAATGTGACGTGTCGGGCTGGACAGTGAGCCAGCCTAGGCTTAGCTGCAGCTGTGCTCAAATTGAAGTGGCACTTTCTATCAGAGGCCTTTCGCCAGACAGCTCTATTCTGCCCTTTCACTTGTAACCTCCATGACACACGTTACGAAAAATAAGAGTGGTCATTTAAAACACACAGCCGTCATTGAAGAGACAGATTCCGGGTTTAACATGGGGGTGAAGATTCATGGTGCGAACGTGCCAGCTGATAGAGATATCACTCAAAATGAGAAATAGATTTCTCCGACATCTCTGTGGCGGCCATACAAAGGGGGCGGCTCAAAGCCCCAAACTCAATGCAGAGTTTATATTTCACTTGTTCAGAAATGTATGCCTCTGTTATCTTGCATCAGTCCAAAGGAAAAGGATTGGATATCGACTGTTTCAACTTTCCGCATACGATGAAACGTTACATCGACAGCAGACAGAGTTGGAATTTGGATCATATCATTGCCCTGTTAACTCCATAAGCCCTTGTCACAAAGGTTTGGTTTATGGTGCTCATTTAAAATACATAATAAACAAAAAAACATATTAGCATAATTAACACAATAGAGTGGAAATAATCTATTAGCAGTCATACTGAGTGCACATTTATTCTAAGAAGTTTTAATAGGGTTCAGTGGCCAAACACATTTTTTTTACTAATCATTTGCAGACCTGACAGAGCTTGCAGAGGCAAATCTGTTGACCTGATAGATCTTGTACATTAACCCCCAGAATTGATGAGCAAAATCAGAAGGTCAGCACTTGGACACAGGCTCCTCATGTGTCTTTGATTACACACTCCCACTAAACGAAAGGCAGGCAGAGATGTTTAAGCTATCAGGCAATCAGACCGCCGCGAGACGTGAAACTCAAACCAGAGACGGGAGAGGGAGAGGGCTGCCTGGGAACAAAGATGGGGGAAGAGGGTCCTGACGAAGCTCTTTAACAAATGCCAGGCGAGTGAGGAAAGACTCAAATGCCCTTGTATCTCTTTCAGTGTTTCTGGCAACAATGCAATGAAGTGAATTAATACTGAAATATAAAGCAAAAACTAATACCTTTTCATCTGGTATTTACATTCAGTTACTTATGGTAGATCAATCAAAATGACTGCCATGAGGTACAATCAGATATAGATCTTAAATAGTGAAGCAAACAATTCAAACCATATATCAATGTTATTTTGGGAGACAGATGAGGTCAGACGGTTAATGGAAAAAAATTTAAAAGCCCTACTTAAGTAAATGTAGAATGATGGGTGCAAATTCAGAACAGCATTTCTGCTTTTGATGCCATTTATTGTGGAACGGATATGGATGCTAATTGGTGTTCTGGTGATGTAGGTTTCTACAGATTTGTTTAAAATAATCTCATCTTATTTACTGAATGGTGCAAGAAAAGGAGCACCTTGCCCTCTTGGCTCAGAATATGAAAAGCTTTGTTATGGGTATAAATCACCAAAGGCTTTTTATCAGGATTTTTTCTGCAGTCAATACACACAGAGGTCAAACTAAGCCAGGATTGCACTCAATGCTGAAAACTACAGTATCATCACCATTGTTCACACCAAAATTCATTCAGTACTTGTTGGGGATTACAAGACTAGGAAAATAGGCTAAACAAGAAGGTGAAATCACTGGAAATGAAAGAAAATAAGCACAGGTGGTAAAAAAACAAGGTTATGTGAGGGACAGCAGGCCTATAAAAAGAAACCTACTGTCTAGATTATCTATAAGGAACCACTTATCACAAGCAACCAGCTTCACACAGTGAGTGATGGGCCTCCACAGACCATGAGTACCAGCACATTATCTGGTACACACAGAGCTGCTCTTTAAACACAAAGGCAGAAATATGAAGCATTGTTTCCTTCGCTGTCATTTGGTAAAAATCTTATATTTATTCTTGGTCTGAAATAGCAAGAGTGTTTACTGTTTTTGTGCACAGAAATACAAGACAATGCTGACCAACATATAAATTAAAGCGAAAATTTGTTGGCTAAATGAAACAATTAATTTGTTGCATGTTAAAGACCACTGGTTTAAACCAACGTAGCTCTAAGGTCTATGGTCAAAAAATCCTTTTAAGCATTAACCATTTGTGTTGTAGCCTTTCTTATTATCTCTCTGTAACCTTCTACAGATGTGAAGATATTCCGCAAAACTTTTGTGTGATGCAAAGCGAGAACCATGTATTGTGTGAAAAATCTCTATGTCTAGGTTACCTCCATGTCAAGAAAATATCACTGCAAGTTTTATGTCACACTGGGTGCAATGTGGACCTGAATGTCTTTTGAGGGTCAAGCAACCATTGAAATTCTCCTGTTAGATTGAGTTTTACAAAGAGCCATTCTAATCCTTGCCCACTACCCTCTGTGCTTTTGACAAATGGTGCTGACTTCTTCCTGGAATGAAACACAGAAGGTCACTGTAGGAGGAAGAAAAAAAAATAAGGGAAAAAATAAAGCAAGGCAGAGAAAATGAGGAGGGGGGGTCTGATGACATACATCGTGAAAGCTGACAAAAAATGTACGTTAATCTTTTAAAAAGTTCCATAGCAAAACAGGAATTCATGGAGTAGACACGCTTGCACATCATTTTACTCGAGGCTCTCTTCTCCATCCCAGTGTCACAGGCAAGCAGAAAGACAGGAGGAGGGATATGTATCGCTGGGGTGCCGCTTTCTGTCCCGCTCCTCGTTTATACACACAGCGGCCGTGTCAATGCTGCTCTCACACTCAATGGTAAATGACAAATTTGGATAATGCACACATACAAACCTAAAAAAATAAATAGAAGACATGGAGGCTTAACCAGAGCTAAATCCTGAGGCTGCTGGAGACCTGAGAGTGCGGATTACACCCTAGACGCCTTAAACAATGCACCCAAATGTGCATCCTTAAAAGCATGAAATCCTTGAAGCATCAGAGCCGACTTGTCATTTGTCATTAATATTCCAAGTTGCTTGTGCTTTGGGGGCCAGCATTGCATTTCTGTGTGCTGATGTGCCCTAAAACAAACACTTGCAAAGCCCTAAAGGGACCACCATTGTGGATAGCTATTTTTCTAGCAGTGGAATATTCTACGAGAGGATGTCATAACAAAGGAAACAATAAAACAGGCCACGTTCCTGCACTGCATGGGGTATCCATAACTATAAATAGGAGGAAGGCAATGTCAGAGGTGCTTTACCAGGAAAACTGATATTTGTGCTTTAAAAAAACAGAGAAAATTAAGCTCTAACTAGAATTCTCCATGCATATTAAGTTTACAAAAACACCACAACCTTAAATATCGCAATTTTAAGGCTGGTAGGTGCAGTAATGCAGCAATTCACATATTGAAACTAGTGAATATCAGTTATTCTTTAAAGGCCACTATTGCAATGGGGATTTGTTTTACATTTACCCCTTTCTTTGTTGTGCACATCTCTGACAGGAAGGTAGGGTAAAGCATGGCAGGGCACAGGTCTTTGAGGTGTCACACTGTCACCCAGAAGCGGCAGTACCTGTCCCCGGGGATGGCCCTGTAATGTCCAGCCTCATTGGATTAGCAGCAGCCACGACCTGTGGGCGCCCTCTCTCAGGTGACATCCCCTATCTGCTCTGGCTCTATGATGGCCCTGCTGCTGCTGAGGCTTATATTACTTGCATGGTACTACTGCATTAAATGGGTCCATATAACCTGGCTATTTCAAAACAAGCACATATAGGTAGCACTGCACATGCAAGCATTACTAAATATGAGTGAATGCTTTTATTCCTATTTAACCAGTCATAGGCGTAAAATCCGCACATTGCGGGATCTAGGCATAAAACCTTGTTTAAAGATAAAAGTATAATCAGATGAATTCAATGAGAGTTGTTTACAACACATTGTGTTATTACATTCCACTTATTAAGCATTCCTGTCGTTAATGCTTTGCAAAATTCAACAAAAAATGATGGGCATGTCCATTAAAAAAAAGGATGGCAATGTACAATATCATCAAGCAAAAAATTAATTTCATGTCGCAAATGGATTGACGGTTCTGAGTAAGTAACAGAATTACCATGCAATTTGAGCTGTAAAATCTACAGCCTACAGTTCCAGATATAATTGGAAAAAGTTCACAAAGACCTCAAGATGTCTAATTGCAGCTGTGTCAACTAATATAAAACATCACATAAATCAGATTTTTGTCTATTCATTAGCCAATGTGTCAGCGAGCAGATTAGAGATGTTGTAGGAACAGACTGGTAAGACTCTTCAGAGTTATGACTTCCTCGTTAATATTAGTTTTTCTTCCATTATGTCCATGAATTTTTTTTTTTTTTTTTACACCAAAGGACAAGCACTAATCTCATTTGCGCAAAACAGATTTGAATGGACATTGATATGCACTTTTGAAGCATGAGAATTTTCTGCTGGTAATTACAGGAGGACATAAATTAGCCACACTACAACAGTCAATGACTTCCAAAATTACAAAAACAAAAGAGCCAGACAAAACATAATAGATGAAACATAATGCATGTGCGTGCATTCAAGTCTCAACAAATTTCCAAGTGGTCAAGCCAGATGATGTATAATGGCAAACCCGAAAGTCTTAACCCCCATTCCATATGAGGGAGAAATGAGGCATACTGTCCCATTATATTGCTATAAATCATTTTTTGTGGAAGGCTGACAGCTTTTTATCAGATCTAACCTTTTCAAGCCTCCATTAAGAGAGCTAACATTTTCAACTCTGACACATTTGCAGTTTACGAATCTCACAGCTGATTTACTTTGGGAGGGGGCATGGACCATGGAGCTGGCGTCCATGCTCATTTCCACACAGGCCGTCGATTGTGTTGGAATGGGTGGAATGGGGGAGGGAAAATAGGAAACAGAGAAGAGAAGAATGGGCTCTGAATGTATTAATTTAACTCTACATTAGCCTTTTAATCTGCTATACTACAGTGCAAAGTAGTTTTGTTGCTGAAAAGCTATTTTGTGGTAAACAGTAATATTCTGATTTATACTATTGATTTTTTCATGTTAAACAAGTGCTGCATGGAGGACAATTAAGGGCCAGAAAGATCCCTCATAATCTGATAAATTAATAAGTGGACTCTCAGAGAGGAGATGCCGTGAGACTATGAAATCAGCAAAGACTAGACAAATAAAAATACAAATGACAAGCATTGTATCAATTTAAGAGGAACCCTTGTAGCCATTTGTGTCAGATGTTTGCTTTGTGCTTTGATGTGAAAGGCTGTAGTGTTAATGTTTTGACTGATTTTTGTTTACTATATTTTGTAAAAAGCTGTGATACACACTTTCCTGACAATGAGGACCAATCATTGATTTATAGATCCATCTATTTATCCATCCATCAAGTAACAAAACTTCTCTGGTGTCTTTTGTCCTCCGTTCCAGATACACTGCCTTTACAAAGGATTCCACAGACTGACAACAACATATTAAGTAACTAAACCTCTCAGGCATCACTTCAAGAGCATGGTCAAAATTTGGAATAAGCAATGGCAAAAACCCAAGTACATAATTTTGTTAAGTACAGAAATATTCAGGTCGGCAAACAATAGTCGTTGTAATGTATTCTGGATTAAGTATATAATGAGATGAACTAATCAGAGTGCAAGGGTGGAACTTTAGTTGCTGCTCACAGAGTTATGGAAGGGACTTTGCCAACCGTAATTGATTTAAGCACACCATAATCTAGGAGGCAGTTAAGGTGGCACCACACAAGGGTCCATATTTCATTACATGCTGTGTTTAACCTTACCCACTTCTCCTAAAACACACAAGAGGCTCATTATGTGTTTAATATTCACCAGCAGGTGAATAATTTTTATGCAACTTTGATAGTTGGGCAAGATGGATAACTCAATTATCTGAACATCCGTCAGAGCAGAGGGCTCGCTAGCTCTGGAACGACACCAGCTAAGATTGATGGCTGGAAGACACCAATAGCTGCTGCTTCGCCATCTCATCCAGGCACTGGGCCTGAACACGCTGTTTGATTCTGCAGAAGACCGTTTTTCTCTCCATTTTTTCCCCCTTTTATCTTTTTTCTTGGGAGCATTGTAGGTGAAGCGTCATTACCCCTCACTCCACTGAAGAGTGGTTCATTATGGGGTTAGTGTGTTGGCAAGACTATTGTTTGGATGACAAATGCAGTTGGTGAGGGCTTTGGAGGGAAAATTAGTTATGTTTTTTCTTTCCGTCTACAAAAACATGTCCCCATAGCTCACTCTGCAATGCTTCAGGGCAAACCGGGAACAATTAACACAAGCAATGGGTGAAGCAGCTCAGTTAAAGCAAAGAGGGAATTCATGAAAAATAAGCAAATCACTGGAAATGTCAATCAGAGGCAATGAAGTAATTATAAACACTGCTGTGCGATTCCAAGGGCAGTCAAAAAGAAAACCGAAAGGTTTAGAGTAAAGCACTAAACTCTGAGTTGGAATGAGGGAATGGACAAACACCCTAAACATCAACCCTTCAGGGCTCGTCTCATAAACTGAATCCAACTAATGAGAAGTGAAAGGAGAATGATGTCACCCCATCCTTCTCTTGTCCCCTATTTCTCTATTAGTTTATGTTTCTGTGACTACAAAGCGCCGACTCCAAATTCATTGCCTTCACTTTACAAACACACACACAAACATGCACGTGTGCACACACTTGTACCTCAGACAATAATGCATAAGGTCTAACAAGAGAAAGATGAAGCGCATTTTCAAATGTCAGCAGTAAATGTCAATTAAAAATTACAAGGGTGCTGGAAAAGGTAGGGTCTGAAGGGACTGACATTTTTTCCTTTTTGACACAACAATGTTTATCTGACCGGGCGGCTTGCTGACATGATGGGATCTACTTTGTCAGTTCCTTAATACACTCAGACAAGGCCGCCCCAGTGAATATCAATGAAAGACACCCGTGGGCATATATATGAGGCTCAGACTAACCCTAACCGTCCAATCGGCCTGTTAGTATTCTGATATTTTGTCGTACTGTAAACTAATACCATGCATACCAAAGAGGAAGACCAAAGACAGGTTAATGCCACTTTCTTCAATCCAAACTAAGAAAGAATATTGACTTACACAGTAAAATATTTATGTCACGCTGCCCGTGGTGCTAATCAAATGAGCTCTTTTCACATTATTTTAACTTTCACTGACTAAGACAGCAATCGCTTAAGTGCTTTCACATCAAACATAGTCTAGGAATGTTCTGGAGCTTAAGTAAAGCCTTTTATTGTCACCAACTTTCTTAGTTACATTAAATGAGGCCTAACAAAGATGGTAACCATCAAAGATTGGCCCTTTTTAAATTCACACCTCAGTGACTTTCAGTTCCTGACGTCGACAATAATAAAATAAAATGACAGAGCTTTTTCTTCTGGAAGCAGACCATTTCCAAATAAAACTATGTTACTCTGGGAAAATAAAACACACCATTGATTATGACCTTGACCTCATCTCCCGCATTTTAACTGCTCAATAATATTGGATGAGTCATCTTCCCTGGAAATCAAATGATTGTTCTGCTGGCAGCTTCTAAGAAAAATCAGTAGGTCAGCCATCTATTTAAAAAAAACATCAGTCTTTACATATAAAAAAACTATCTTAGAAGTTATTGCTTAAATTACAGACTCATTTACTTTTATTTGTAGGATATATGGGAGCCTAACCAGAAATTCTGAGAATGAAGGGGTTATCAATAAAAAAAAATAAATAAAAAAAAACACGTTACCAACTTTTACCAAGTTTGTATACTGTATGATAAAATTGAAAATAAAAAAAAAGTAGAACAAGCTATTTTAAATGCATATGAGTTATTTATATCAGGAAAAAAGTTATATAAATAAATAAGTATTTTGCTATCTAACCTCTGATAGGCAGACAACAACAGAAAGACTGTTTTAGGTTGCCAACAATGCATACGAAACTATACATAAAAATGAATTCATGATAATCAGCTTTTCTTTCTATGTCGTGGTCTCCTGATCTGGTTCTGTACATGCAGCAAAAAAAAAAAAACAATAACAAAGAGAGAGTCCGGTCGTGCCTGGGGTCTCGAATCTCCTGGTGTTCCAGCACCATGTCACAACATGTCAGCTGGCCATTACAGCTGAGGTGGGCCGGGGCTATAGCGAGGCAAATGGAGGCAGTGTGGGTGACTTTTCAACTTGGCAACCGGATCCTTGTGCCAAGGGAGGCAGGGATGTGACAACATGTGTGAGGGGCCCTTACGCTTCTCACTGTGTGTGGCTCAGCCCAAAAGCTCTACCTGATTACTTCAGTTTAAAATTAAGCATATAACACTGAGAGTTGTGATAAACAATTTGGATAATGGCTGGTGACACTTTGTATAATAGGTGCTCATAGCCAATTTTGCTGGCCCTTAGGGAAAGACTACCATATGCAATTTATTCAATGGCTGGAACTTTATGGGACATTTTCAGCCTTTTAGCAAACAAATGATTAAATAAAAAGGGGAATGACCTTCTAACCCCCTTTGTAAGCCATATGTTTTCACAGTGTGATGAGAAATAAAATAAAGTTGGTGTTCTCTGTGGGTAGACTGTGTAAAGATAATGTGATAAAAAAGTATGTTTTCTCAAGAGACAATGAATAAGTATGTAATTTGTGCATTGAGACACACACCTTGACACAAACCTCTCCTCCCCCAGGAACAGACCACGAGGGCCCGTTCCTGTCCAAAAGATTCTCATGACAACAGATGCAATGGATTAATCACCCATTTTCCAGCTTCCCTTCCAAAACAATACATGTACTCTGGAAAACAATCAAGCTCACAGGCAGGCCTCTTCTGGCTGTAAAATGTTCCAATACCAGGTGTGGATGTGGAAGTAGTGTGATGCACAGATGCACCATATGGAAATGTGGGGTTAGTGTGGCCTGTGCCACAGAGGAAGTGGTTAGCGTTGTTGGACAGAGATATGAATTGCCTTTATAATACTCAGAAAAAGTTGTTGTTAGTGGTCATAAAGGACTAGTCATAAACAAAACGCAAAGTGGGAAAATAGGAGTTGCAACAGGAGTTACTGAAAGCAAAATGAAACCAGAATACAAAGAGGTTAAAATACGAAGAGAAGATTCACCTGTTCCAGTAGCTCCAGAACTGTTCATTGAGATAGTTGCGATGACTGTGGTCGTCTCCGAATGAGGCTTTGCTCTCAATCCAGTGTACAATGTGTCCCTCCACCGCTTTTCAGAAACACACAACAACACTCATAAAACCAGTAATGAGAAAGCCACACAAGCAGGATCTAGAAGGGACAAGTGACATTTTCTAAGTTTTTTTCCCCCTCTGTCATTCACAAAAATCAGAGAAAGTCTGGCCTTAACGTGACAATGTTTTGAAAACTGCCTAATCCTCTGAAACAAGGTAGCACAGGTTAACAGATCAAATATTGACATTTGTAATGAAAATACTAACCAATGGGAACCTCCAGGATGATATCAGGTGTTTTGTCGTAGCCCATAGCTCTCAGTTGGTTTTCATCTACAGGAGATTAAGTGCAGAATTTTAACATTTGACTCTTACTTTGCAGTAAGTTTTACTCTTCACTGAACACGTTCTGCTACATCAATCACAGGCAGGTAACAGCCTTCACTAAGGTGCTGGTAACAAAACTCCTTAGTGTTAGCAAAGCAGAAGAAATAACAGTAGAGGACAGCAAGCACAGTAAAACCATTAACTACATCTGCCATGTATTCGCTGTCGTTGCACAAAAACCTGTAAAGCCCCGTTACAGAGCTGCTCTCCACTTTGCAGTTTGCCAGAGCATTATAAAATATACAGCTAGGGGACAAGGTTGGCATTATAGACTCTGTAAGCCTGACCCCTGCTTGCACAGGCCACAACCATTGTCCTTGACTTCTGGTGCGCTTCGGCCATTATCCCTACAACACCTGATTTCTCCATTAAATCTCAGGCTGACCAGGTCATTCAGTTCCAAGGGCCTGCCTCTTTGTCTCCAGCCAAGCTCAACTAATGGGGCATGGAAGGGAATTGAGGAGAGATGGAGGGTGGCGGTGTCAGTGGTGGTGAGGAGGTCGCATCAGCCAAGGGGAGAGAAAGAGAGCAGAGTGAGGTCAGTGAGGCTGCCAGAGGCCTGTGGTACAAAGGGGCATCCTGGGTGTAGTAATGTGGTTGTACAAGTGTATGTGGTAGGATGGGAGTGTCTATTCATACCTACTGGGCTGTTGACATTGTCATGTGGGTCTGATCGGCTTTTTTAAATCACCTTTGATTAAAATTAATGGGCCATCCCTGCTGTTGGGTAGCTTATTTCCAATCCATTTATCAGATGGGGTGAGACTGCCTCAGTGGCCCTCGTGCCGCCCGAACTCTGACAGTTCTAGAACAGTCCTCTGTACAGCTCTGGGGAAAGGTCAGCACTCCAGGTCCAAATAAATGATATGGTCTTAATGGCAGAGGCAATGACTTTTATCCTTCATCACTCATCTTACCTAGGGGATGACGAGGGGATGATGAGGGGATGGGGGCGGTGGCGCGGGGGGGGTAGGATGGGAGGGTTAAAAATTCTGGTTCACAATTTCACACCTGGACACTTTACCTTGATTTAATAGTGTTGGAACTAGACGCTGGTGTCAGGAAGTATAAGATCTTAAGAGAGCAATGTATTCTTACAAATATATAATTTCTTTAAATTGTGAAACTACAACCACATATGAGGAGTTTCTTTTTTCTAAACATTAAATCCCCCCAAATACTAAAAAACGCCATTAAATTCCACTAATGGTAACATCCATGTTCATGTAAATAGAAACTGGTCCTTTCTCATTCAATTTTGAACAAAGAAAACTAAACAGCAACCAGAGAGGGCCAAACATTATAACTAATGAAACATTAAAACCTGCCTTTGAAGCTTTTATTGTTTAAATATTCATTGTATGTTGGTGCATAAACATCCAAGGATATTTGATAACAGGTTCTTACTGTTAGCAAATCAATAACAGATGCCATCCACTGCCTCAGTCATGTCGGGTTCTTCCTTTACTAGGCTTACAAAAAGGCTGCACTGCCATTACCACTCTGACTTTAGAAATGTGATGAGAAAGTCAAGAGATGGCTTACCTAAAAAGGAAAGGTTCCTCTCCTTCAGTTTGTCACAGAGCAGCACCTCATGCTCTTGGCCAATAGCACTGAGAACGGAGAGTCAAGGATTCCAACAAATAGCAACAGCAGTATTGTATGTCTACTGGAACACCAGAATGTTTAGGTAGTTTTGTATAAGCGTGGGCAACAACATAAAATAAAAATAAAAAGTAACAACATTATATTTATGAGAATACAAAAAAGTTGCAGCAAAACTTTCAGGCATTTAACAGAAACCTTAAAAATACGCTAGTTTGCTGTGGTAATAACATTAAGTGCACAGACATGAGGTGATGTAAGCTCAACTGTGCATATGTATGTTTGGCATCAGTTAAAAGTCCAGAATATGCTTTTCTCCAATATTGGCTTACTATGCAAAGTGAAAGCCACTTCTCTCAAAACAGAGTTTTCAGGTCAACCTTAATCTGCTTTCACAACAAATCTCCAAAGTGCATTACCTAAATGAGGCAGATGAAACAAATGCCAATTTGGCAAAATGCATAGAGAGCCTAGACTAGCTGCTCCACTCATTCCTCTAAAATCTTTGAAGAAAAATGCTTTTAGAATATATGCCATTTTGCATCATAATGTGTACTGCTAGACACAAAAAAAGAATCCTGCATTTAAAAAGGAAATACATGCAAAAATTGCTTCTTTCAAGAGACGGAGAGAGGCACATTCTTATGGCATTATACTGCCCTCAACAAACACTAATCACACAAAACAGATTCTAATTAATACATAAATATCGTGATTGGCACAAATGCATTAAGAGCTATTCCTCTCATGTGAGGATGGAGCTCTTTCACAAAAGCACATAGTAGTGGGGCGGTTATTATGAACTCTCTGTGGCGGTGTAACTGACTCTAAGTTGACACTGACAAGAGGACTGCCAAAGAAAGGTAAAAAGGGGGGATGTGGAAAGGGGGCAGGATAGGACAGGGTTGACTGGCTATGAACAGAACAACCCAGCCCTACCACACACACGAAAGCTTGGACAGACACAATAACATAAGGACGTACACATGTACACTCATTCAAGTAAGTCTCCTCCCCCAGGAAATAGTTGGTCTGCTACCCAGCTGCTTGCCTCTAAATAGCCTAGACTACAATTCTGCCCCTAGAGTCAAGGCCAAACCCCTGCTAGACAAGAAGGGGGTATTTGTAGGCAAAGGAAAGGAAGGAAAACACCAAGGAGTACAATTGAATTACGAATAAATAACATGTGCAACCGAAATTAATAGTTCAAGTTGGACTGATCTGCCCAGAACTCTCCGTGGTGCTGAACAGCATAAGAATGATCAGAACAATTCAAAAGGATTTAAAAATTCTGCGTGTAAAATTAAATGATATTTTTTGTAATTAACATAAAATAACAAATCAACTGGTTTAAATAAAATACCAAACAAAAGAACACATCAACCACCATGAGGTTTATGAATCATAATTTTTTTTGTTTTATCATAGAACATTGGGTCTGATCCACTGTGTGCACATGGGGATGCATTTAGATCTGCCTATCCTCTCCTCCTCCTCTTTCCTCCATCGCCTTCCAGCCCCTGTATCAGTGATAGTGGGATGGCAGGCAGGATGAAACACTTCCTCTGTGAAGCAGAACTTTTATGTCAGGTGAAGCCAGACACATCTCATCCCCTTCAATAGCTCCTCGTCAATTTCAGGCTTAAAATTTTATGGGATAGGATACTGTTTGATGCAGTCTACCAGCGGTCCATAACAGCAGTCATTTATTGTGCACTGAAAAGAGGGGGAAGAAATATTATGGCGCGCAAAAAGGGTGAGCGGGTGGGAAGGGAGGTGAGGGAAGGAAGCCCATCCAGTGTCGGAGAAAGGAGAAAACACAGGAGATGCTGGCAGATTGGCAGGCATGACCCCCGGCTCTCACGTGACCTCATCAGCAAACATGAGCGGCTGATGCCGTCAGTCAGCCAGGTGGTACAATAACACTTAAAAACTCACTGTACTTAAGCAGTGGAATTGTTACATAGGCAATAATAGGGCAACAAACTTTATAAAATTGAATTGAAGTAATTCAAAATACACCATTCCTTGACCCAAAACAAAATGATTTCCTGTAATATTTCAGTTTAAATTAAAAAGTTGAGCCACTTACTTGGTAGACGTTATTGGCCAAAATTTGGTCTGGAATTAACGACGGCTCCTTGAGCATGCTGTTGAGGACTGTTTTAGAGTCTGAGAACAAGACAGACAGGCCAGAGAGTGGAAGAAACAAACACAAAAATCACATAATGATTAACATGCAAATTACATAAAATAATTTAGCTTGTCCACAATGGCAAAAAAAAATCTAACTGCTGCATTGAATTGAGAGCAAACTGTGAAAATATACAGAAAAAAGACAGGCTTTACATACTGTAATTCAACATGTCACTGTTAGTGCAGTATTTCCACACTAGTCCATTAGATGGCTGCTTTGTGTCTATACAGATTTTCTATAGATAAATGTTTCAGTCCAGAGCACAGGAGCCCCGTGTAGTTTATCTATGTTATGAACGCTGACTATTCTGCATCTCTCATCCCCATTCTTGCTCTACTAACATTATAAATCAGAAAGGAAAGCCTGCTGGATTGATTCGCTGGTACTGCAACAGCAAAAAATTCCTTAAATCATTTCTTAAAAAGATTTGGATTAAATGGATTGTATCATTGTGTGACGAAATGGTTGAGGCACGCCATTTTAGTGATACATGGTCCTGACAGACTTGCGGCATTACAGACAATACAAGGAATGTTTCTATTCACATTTCAGGCATGGATGGTGCCTGTACCAACACTGCACAGAGATTCCCAAGCTCATCTAGAAAATTATATAACTGTTAAAAACAAGACAGCTTATTTGAAGATTTCTTAAAAAAAATAAAAAATAAAAAAAAGGATAAAAAAAGGGACTTAAAAACACCCAAATGAAAAAGAATCAATTGAAAAACACTTGGGTGAACATTTACAAATGCTGACTGGATCATTAAGTGTCTGTTAAATGTATTTCATTAATAGAAAGAGATTTAGAAGAACATTTAAAAACCCTTAAGACCCTTCTTTTCTGTCCTGTCTTCCCCCTTTGCATTTCTTCATAGGCATTACTCCTTGAGAAAACTATCACAGAGAGGACAAACAGTGCTGTGATCCCTCATCTACCTTACGATGAAATAAAGAGGGAGGAGGATGGAGACAAACAAAGCCCATTCAGAGCTCCCTCCTCTTTTTCTGTTTCTTCTTCTTTGTCTCCATC
>NC_060160.1:12046912-12115365 GCF_021292245.1 Micropterus dolomieu | reverse complement strand
TGCAACCGAAATTAATAGTTCAAGTTGGACTGATCTGCCCAGAACTCTCCGTGGTGCTGAACAGCATAAGAATGATCAGAACAATTCAAAAGGATTTAAAAATTCTGCGTGTAAAATTAAATGATATTTTTTGTAATTAACATAAAATAACAAATCAACTGGTTTAAATAAAATACCAAACAAAAGAACACATCAACCACCATGAGGTTTATGAATCATAATTTTTTTTGTTTTATCATAGAACATTGGGTCTGATCCACTGTGTGCACATGGGGATGCATTTAGATCTGCCTATCCTCTCCTCCTCCTCTTTCCTCCATCGCCTTCCAGCCCCTGTATCAGTGATAGTGGGATGGCAGGCAGGATGAAACACTTCCTCTGTGAAGCAGAACTTTTATGTCAGGTGAAGCCAGACACATCTCATCCCCTTCAATAGCTCCTCGTCAATTTCAGGCTTAAAATTTTATGGGATAGGATACTGTTTGATGCAGTCTACCAGCGGTCCATAACAGCAGTCATTTATTGTGCACTGAAAAGAGGGGGAAGAAATATTATGGCGCGCAAAAAGGGTGAGCGGGTGGGAAGGGAGGTGAGGGAAGGAAGCCCATCCAGTGTCGGAGAAAGGAGAAAACACAGGAGATGCTGGCAGATTGGCAGGCATGACCCCCGGCTCTCACGTGACCTCATCAGCAAACATGAGCGGCTGATGCCGTCAGTCAGCCAGGTGGTACAATAACACTTAAAAACTCACTGTACTTAAGCAGTGGAATTGTTACATAGGCAATAATAGGGCAACAAACTTTATAAAATTGAATTGAAGTAATTCAAAATACACCATTCCTTGACCCAAAACAAAATGATTTCCTGTAATATTTCAGTTTAAATTAAAAAGTTGAGCCACTTACTTGGTAGACGTTATTGGCCAAAATTTGGTCTGGAATTAACGACGGCTCCTTGAGCATGCTGTTGAGGACTGTTTTAGAGTCTGAGAACAAGACAGACAGGCCAGAGAGTGGAAGAAACAAACACAAAAATCACATAATGATTAACATGCAAATTACATAAAATAATTTAGCTTGTCCACAATGGCAAAAAAAAATCTAACTGCTGCATTGAATTGAGAGCAAACTGTGAAAATATACAGAAAAAAGACAGGCTTTACATACTGTAATTCAACATGTCACTGTTAGTGCAGTATTTCCACACTAGTCCATTAGATGGCTGCTTTGTGTCTATACAGATTTTCTATAGATAAATGTTTCAGTCCAGAGCACAGGAGCCCCGTGTAGTTTATCTATGTTATGAACGCTGACTATTCTGCATCTCTCATCCCCATTCTTGCTCTACTAACATTATAAATCAGAAAGGAAAGCCTGCTGGATTGATTCGCTGGTACTGCAACAGCAAAAAATTCCTTAAATCATTTCTTAAAAAGATTTGGATTAAATGGATTGTATCATTGTGTGACGAAATGGTTGAGGCACGCCATTTTAGTGATACATGGTCCTGACAGACTTGCGGCATTACAGACAATACAAGGAATGTTTCTATTCACATTTCAGGCATGGATGGTGCCTGTACCAACACTGCACAGAGATTCCCAAGCTCATCTAGAAAATTATATAACTGTTAAAAACAAGACAGCTTATTTGAAGATTTCTTAAAAAAAATAAAAAATAAAAAAAAGGATAAAAAAAGGGACTTAAAAACACCCAAATGAAAAAGAATCAATTGAAAAACACTTGGGTGAACATTTACAAATGCTGACTGGATCATTAAGTGTCTGTTAAATGTATTTCATTAATAGAAAGAGATTTAGAAGAACATTTAAAAACCCTTAAGACCCTTCTTTTCTGTCCTGTCTTCCCCCTTTGCATTTCTTCATAGGCATTACTCCTTGAGAAAACTATCACAGAGAGGACAAACAGTGCTGTGATCCCTCATCTACCTTACGATGAAATAAAGAGGGAGGAGGATGGAGACAAACAAAGCCCATTCAGAGCTCCCTCCTCTTTTTCTGTTTCTTCTTCTTTGTCTCCATCTTTCTCTGCCACCTCTTTTTTTTTTGCTACCTTCTCTCTGTTTCAGTCTCTCCCAGCCACGGTACTCCCCCAGCCCACCCCATAACCTCACACTCCCTCTTAGAGCTGCAAGGCACAGAGCTGTGCTTTATTTCTTTGCTCATTTTTCTCTGAGATTGGTACCTTCACACGCAGATCCATACCATGCTCCTGTGCAGTGCGGGCGGCGGTGAAGAAAGAGGGTTATATTTTCCCCCTGAGTTAGGACACCTCATGACAAATGATAATGGATAATCAATAAAGCGGGAAATATGAGGCAGCAAACTTTATGAAGCCAGGAGACATATTACTCCCCAACAACACTGGTTTCCCTTAACAAAGTCACTACTCGACTGTGCCTAATAATCTGAAGGAAAATCAAAGGACCCGCAACCACATCAGCAATATTGGCAACTTATTCCACTTTAATGGCATTTTGATTGATTTTTTCCCTCTTCCTAATGGTCGTTTTATAGATTTGACGCTGCTTCTGCAAAACAGTAGAGTGTAATAAACCTCCCCGAAGGCAAACGGTAGCCATTAAAGCTCTTGTCTTACTAGCGCTCATAATTGGAGGTTGACCACCACCACATTTTGGTCTCTCAAATAACACACACTTCCAGGACTGGGCTTCTCTCTCTCTTTCTTTCTCTCTGTACCCTTGTCTCTCTAGCCCTTTGATATTTTTGGTAGATGGTCATAATAAGTGATAGAATCCCTTTTGAGCGATGGGGTTAAAAATAGCCATAAAGAGGTGACCTTGGCGCTGACATTGTGGAATTTCAGCCAAGCATTGACCTGATGGAAATGGAAGGCCAAGCCGCTAATAAATCAGGATGCTTTTAAAATGAGTTTACCCTAATGCTCATTCATCACGGGCTGTAATGCCATTTGCAGGCCCAGGATTCGCTGCTGTGCACAAACACAGCAGTAAATAACAACAGGGCCCATGCATCCCTCGCATCGTTGCAGCCTCCAACATCAGCATACATTTATTAAAGACGCCCCCGCCTTGCACGGCAGCACTCCTCTATGACACCCTGAGCTCCTCTCTGCCACACACAAACGCACACGCCGTGCTCTTTAAACACACACACACTCAAGGCATACACAGACGCACACATAAAACACATGCAGGAAAATAAAAAGAATAATCTGAAGAACACCAGACACAGAGAACAAAGCCCTGCAGCACGACTTTGCACCTTGTAAACATTCACCAAATTTACTGTAATTGTCCCATGTTGGTATAAATTCTGACTAAGGCACCATATCACACCGTCAACATCTGAACAGAAAGAACAGAGAAGAGGAGAATAATAGATGTGAAACGCTACGCCTCCATTGGGATTTGCTAAAGAAAACAACCAGTGTAAACAAATCACAAGCCTGTTTTCATAAGCAACTCCAAAACAAGATAAACTATATAAGGCAAGGTAACAGCAGCATAACCTTGACTTGATTTCTCATTGCTCACTTGTGTCATTTGTAACTACTCTTCCTTTCTCCACTAGGGTGAAAAAGTCATTATCTCAAACAAAAAAATGTTGAGAAACCTCATTAGATAGCAACATTTGTTGCGGGAGGACCATAATAAACAATAACGGATGACGATTGTTATTGCCCCTGACACTGATGAGCTCCTCTGCAAGTTTGTTTATTAATTAAAAAACCCACTTTTTTCCACGGATGGGGGGACGCTTACCCATTTCCTCTATATGCCCCCCCCCCACACACACACACACACACACACACACACTCCCCATGCACAAGCCATTGAGCTGTGGAGGGGCACTCGTTCATCAAACTTCATGGAGCAAGGGAGAGACAGGTCCTGATAATGTGCGCCGCTAAAGCTGATTTTCCATGATGAATCTCGGAGCATATAAATTGGCTAATATCTGAAAACATTTACAGATACTAGAGGAATTGACTACTTGTGGGACATGATGGATGAGGCTCTACGACGCTGGCCGACAGCTCTGCAAATCTCTGCGGCTGCCTAAAGCCCTCATTTGATTTTCCAATTTACTCCTTTTAAATTTATCCTCCTGTATTGAAAAAAACAGAAGATGGGAAAGAGAGAGAGAAACAGAGAGAGAGAGGGAGATGAGAGTAAGGTGGAAAAAATGTGTTTTTTTCAAGCTATCCGTAGTGGTGTGTAGGTGCTAGTTGATGATACGAGGTGGTATCTCCTGTGCAGGAGGAGCCCAGTCCCTGAAGAGGTTACTGGGGCAGAACTGATCTGCTTCCACCTGATTCTCCCTGATAGCGGTGAGATGAGACTACATTTCCGTGTGTGTATGTGCGCACATCTATGTGTGTGTGCAGCATTAGTAATAGTAGATCTGGGGAGGCTCTGCTATAGAGAGAGGCTTCCTAGGTCAGGCCATTAGACTGTGGCAGAGGCTGACTGGAGCTCCTCTGCTGAAAAGGAGTAATTAGTATACTTGTCAAGTGAAGTGCCACGCTGCTGCTTACCTCCCTTGCACCTACCCCTTGCATGCATACACACACACGCACAGAAACACTCATCCTGCCATTGCCTTTTTACTCCCTCCAGTCTTGCTAATGAAGTGCCCTTGCTGTCATTATTTGAAAAAAAATAAAAATAAAAAAAGGCTGCATATACACACCAGCTTTACCACAGTGGAGAGGTGAGAGAGAGAAGAGAGGAGCACTTGAAGACAAGAGAGGAGGAACCATAACAATCATAGTGGAAGTTGAGATTTTACTGGATAGAAATAATACAATATTCAGTTATCAACATGTCTGATCTGCAAAACACTGAAGCTATTATGAATTCTGTCAAGGAACCAAAGGATCATAGTAGACGCTAACATTCTCACAGTGTTAACATCAAACACAGGACATTTATAACCTTGCGTACAAGGCTTCTGTAAAGGAATGTGACAATAAATCTTAAAGGCGGTCGAATCACATAGTTACAAAACATGGAGCAGCAATCTAATCTGGAGCTGGGCCTTGGGAAAATGGAAAAGGTCAAATAGCTAGCAAAATTGCCTCCTCAAAAAAAGTATGTCTAAATCTAGAGGCACATCAACTCCTGTCAAAGGAAGAATAGAGAAAAAGATGAAGAGATAGCAGGAAGGGGAAAAGAAGGAGCAGGAGCTCCCCCAATGTGCTTGATAGCAACTTCTAAGAGGTAGTATTTACCATTATAGAGCTGGAATGACAATACGGCTGTTCACAAAGCAATTGTATCATTTATAGATAGATTTCTTCCAACCTTAATAAAAAATTTTTACTGCCCTAGCTGTGTTTCTTTTATCAAATTCAGTGTCTCCTATTAACCTTGAAGGGAATTCTGGCATATACAGTGAAGCTGTGATAACTGGTTCAGAATCCCAATATGTTTCCTAAAAAATCTTATTAAGTGCACTTTTTTGTAATATTAAAATAGTGGATAAAAACAGTGTAAAAGTATACATGTGACCTTTCCTCCCCTACTGCCTGGTCTGCTTTTGTGAGACAAGGAGCATTATGGATGTTGATATCATATTCAGTACGTGATAAAACTACTTTGAATGTATTGATTTATTTACAAGCGCCACCAGATAGTCTTTCATTCTGCTTGACTGATGCTCTCTCCAATACTTTTACTGCAAGGAGAGGCGGGAGGCCGCTTGTTGGTGGTGTCGTCACATTGAGGTGAGGCGGTGGTGTGTGTTGCTAGTGGGAAGGGGGGATGGAGGGAGGGAAGAAGGGAGGGGGCAACAACAAGCGAGCAAAACAAAACAAGGAAGGGACAGAAAACAATTTAAAAGTCTGTATTGATCCAGCACTAGTGATTGTACATATATTCCACAGTCCCAAAGGCCCCATTCCTGTGTCTCTTAAATGCAAAGGGAAAGAGAAGGGAAATAAAAAAAACGATGGTGCTAGGCAAAGGCAAGCCACTCACCCAGTTGGGGGTAATGTCCCTTATATAGAAGTCTATTGATCTTTGCAGTGTGCCTGCCCGCCCTCTCTCTGGAATCCCACAAAACCACACAAATACACACACATGCACACTGAAGCACAGCACGGTGCTCGAGGGGGGCATGACGGATATGCCTGACAATAGCACTGGACCAACCTGTTAGCTAATTGCCAGCAAAGACAATTATCCTTGCATTGTTTCATAATGGCAGCACATTACTGGAGTCTAACACGCAGGGAGATTGGACGATTTGACCGTGCAGCCCAATGTGGGCAGCAAAACAAAAAAAAAACAAAGGCCAAGCAGGTCATGAGGACATTGCAGAGGAGCTCTGTCAAAAAAAGTAAGTGACTTTACAGCTGGCAACAGAGGAAAGGTACAGTATAATGACATCATCATTTGAAAATGTGTCATACTTGTATAGCAGGTAACAGTCAAACTATTTTACCAGGTACAATAGTAGATATTGATCTGATTTAAATCATAATGTTTGTATTGGCTTAGACATGCTGATTTGGATTTAGTAGAGTCCTTTAAAAGCCATCTAGCTTCTGTCAAATCACTTTCTACAAGGAGAACCACGACAATGGCATTACTTGCTAGCCTGCAAACACTGAGATACTGCATGGTTACATCACTGTTTTGAAATTAAACAACAATCATCCAGGAAGTTTCATCTGCTACAAACCTATTCTGAGCAATAATAAAGCATGTTTTCACTGTATGGAGATGAAGGGATGCAATGCGCTATTATGTGAGACGGAGCGCTTCTCTTGGATGAATGCCCTGTTCTACAAGCTGCTCAGACTAGTATTTTGACAGGCAGTGGATAACGGTGGGTCCAAAGCAATCACTTCTTTGACTTTGACAAATGGCTGTGCTGTGGCGAAGTTGAAAATAACACACATCCACTTTAATCTCTTTCTTGATTAAATTGGAAGCACGTCTTTTTGACATCATGCGATTCACTCTCAAAGCACTGACTACTGCACAGACACACAATCCTCAGGATAGGCCCATCGAAATGATACGGAATGATATTGGGAGTTCCCAAAGGAGGAAAAAAAAAGTCACATGTAAAAAGGTGAAACTGTAAATTAGGCCAGTATTTGTGCCAAAGAAATATTACATTAGATGACGCAAGAAAGTTCTAGAGAGGAAGATAAAAAAAAGAAACTAACCAGAAAGTGCATGGACAATAATTCACCCAATTTCTGGACAATCTCTTTGACATGTTCAACAAAAATATTTGCATCTGGAAATTTTGTTCTCCTGCAGTGTGTCCATCAGTGCTAACTAGGAAGGTTTGCTTTTTCTGCTACACTTTTCCTCAACTCAGTTTCCTCAGAGGACGCCAGTAGGGATGGAGAAAGGGAAGGGAAGAAGAGAAGGTAGGGGGTAGATGGATGCATTGGGGGATGAAGGAGGGTGAGGAAAAGAAATCAGGGGTGGTATAAATAACACTGATGAGGTAAGCTTGCATTGATCCACACTGCAGTTGAGAGGTGGGTGGTCCTCCCAGTGCTTAATTGCCAGTCATGTGCCCTGGGATGCAGCTACTACTAAATGTGTTCTGTCTCTCATTAGGCTTGGACAAGCTGAAAATACAGCAGCTACAACTGGAATTGGGACTCAAACAGAAAGGGATTCAAAAGACAAAGTGCTACAATTAAGACTGATGGGGGGGAATGATAGAATGGACAGGGTGGAAAATGGAAAAGTGTTACTCACACACTCCACCCTCGAGGCCCTGAAGGAATCTGTCCAGGATGATACGAGCCATCAGTGCAGGAGACAGATCCACCTTTACATAGATTGAACAAAAAAAAATAAGAAAAGAAGAGAATTTACCTTAATAAAAACCTTGCTTTTGCGTCAATGGGATTTAATGCTACTTCAAAACACAGGTATAGTGGAACTGTTATTCCTCTCTGGAGAATTACTCCATTTACAAAACTTCAGACTAAATCCTGCAGTTGGAAGTGCGAACATATTTCAAAGACCTTAAGAATGATGGCACTGAAATTACACGGCCAGTCTACCTTTGGCTGATGTCACATAGATAATAATGATTGTAATGGCTCTAAATTATATTATTGCGTTTCCAAACCTTGACCTAACTTTCGACAATCCGTGTGCAAATTGGTCTATGAAAGCCTTGCTTTGCAATAACCTTTCCCACAGGAACAAGGGATCGCCTATTACGCAGCCAAGCTACCCAGCAGAACTGCCTTCGCCTCTGTCAAACGGACAACCGTAGCCTCTCATCTTGTATGAAAAAGCGGCACACACTATGCCCAGGCTACAGACAATGGAGAGCTTTAATCATAGGATGATCACCAAGGCAAAAGTGTAGGAATCAACAGGACACACCGGAGGGACTGTGGGAATGCAGTCCGTAAAAGAAAAGATAGAACCTATGGCTGCAGCACTCTTTGAACAAAAAGACACCTTGAGAGCAATGCAATGTTTTTGGTTTGAGTGCAGAAAAATCCCTGACAGGTAAGGGAGCACTAATGACTTATACTGCAGGTGTCTATCTGACCATATTCTTAGTAGCTCAATGCCTTTCCACACATAAATAATAATAACTATGAACGTGTTAGAATTAAAAAGCAGTTACGAATGTTCAGAGGCATGTATAAGCTTTAAAAAGTAAACGTGGCGTATAGAGCGAAGTTTTTGTATTTGACCTTTGTTTAAACAATATATACATTCCCCCGCAAATAAGACGACACATTAAGTCACTCCCTACTAAATTTCACAGGAGGGAATTAAAATATTGCTTGAAGACTGCCATTCCTAGCCAGCTCGTTACGAAGTACAAAGTTCTTGCAGCTAAAGATAATTTTTTTTCTCTTTAACATAATAGGGGACTAAAAGTGAATTTGCCCTCAGCCTATAGTGAGAATGGTGTGTTTCATCTTTTCTCTGATACTTCTTGGTAACGCTCGGAGCAGAGGGGCTTCTCTCTAAATAATGTCTTTTTACAAGCAGTGGTATTTGTTAACATCTCCATAATATTGCACAAAGAAGGCAGCTTGTAAAAAAGGCCTAATATGTCTATAATAATTAAGGGAGCACAGAGTTTATATGTTCATTAAGGCCTTTGATAACATTTCAGACTTAGCATTTGCAGCCTGCAGCTAGTATAGCGCTCTTCCCTCTCCCTAACCCTTCTCATTTTCTCTCCCTTTCTTCTCTCCTCTGAATCCTTCCCTCTTTGTGCTTATTGGCCTGCTCTCCATTCACACCTTTGGATAACGAGAGAGCATCAGATTCCTGGTAACCTGCATCTGGGCTGACACATGAAAAATGGCAACATTACCAACGCTAGCCCAGCCTGAATAAGGACCACCTGATTAGTTCAGGTACTTGCGTCTCCCTAATTTTCATATTAATCATGCGTCCATCTACATTCTCAAGTCAGAATGCATCACTTCATGAGTTTAACATGTGACCAAGATTCACAGAACCTCGAATTCCTGCAAAAAACAATTATTGTTTAGTTAAACTTGGGTTTTATTAGCCCCCAAAGCTAATAGGTGTCATGTACAGCATAACAGCAGCTGTTTTAAACCCTGTATGTTTAAGTAACCTTTACATAAAGCTCCACATAAAGCATGCAAAAAACAGCAAATGTCGAGTTTAGAACCCTCATTCATGAAAGAGGGCAAAAAAAATAAATCCATGAAGAGTTTTCATCATTGTTAATCATTTCCCTCTGTTGGAGATATATTGTCTCATAAAGGGATGAAACTACATCAATTAGCGGTCTGGGAGACCATGAGTGCTTAGTTTAAATGTTAAGTAGCATATTAAAATGACAGTTAAATGGTTCATAGACAGTTATCTCAGAGCTGAATTTAATCCTTTGGAGAAAAAAAATCATGTGTCAATTAAATGGAGAATGAATAATGGCAGTTGGCTTTGAGGTGCCACTGATGCATGTGAACTACTCTGATTTTAGATTAAGAAACCCTCAAATCTCGTTGCCTGGTGTAAGCACCAATAAAAATTCAAACGTGCATTTAAATATTTTAAAAGGTTATGCAGCCTATTCTAACAATCCAAGTAAGAGGGACCTGGAAAAATAACAATGCATTCAAATGACAAAAAAATAAATAAGTGAAAAACATTTTAGTATCTGGCTTCACAAAACATGCAGATATGCAGTATAAAATAGCATAATAATAAAATGTATTCCATAATGTATTGGAAATGTTGTTTGATATTTTACCTTAATGGAATTACAGACCAGGTGCAAAATCCAAGAAACACTAGTGGCCACTGAGTAGATACATTTTCATTTATGTGAAAGGCAGAAACCTGGTCATGTGAATTATTTAAGTGCTTAAAGCACAAGACTATTTTATAACAAACAAACAAACACCACCTGCTGTTTGAGTTTTGATAACTTGGATTTAAGTTCACATCCATGTATAATTATATGTGTAAATACAACCTATACCTAAATAATACCTACAGCTACCAGAGTTCAAATCATACACTGACCTCTTAAAGTAAACAAATGATGAAGTGATGAAGAGAAGAATTAACCAATGACCCTGCCCTCACCTGTCCACATTTAGCAGCAACTCTGCCTGAAGTGCAATTTGGAAAATTGCATACTAAAACTCAAAAAGTATTTTCACATCTGCTTAATGGAGATGAGAGCTAATTACATTAAATAATTGATAATGAAGCGGATCATTTTACCAATTTTGATAATGACTAACAGACAAGGGAGAAAATAAAAAACTGCAGCCAACTTCTACCTATCCATTTATAGAAAAAAGAAAGCAGAGATTTTTTTTCAAACAAAAGAGAAAAAAGGAGAGAGAGACAGAGAGAGAGAGAGAGAAACTAAAGGTTGTGCTATTACCTCAATGGCCAGCTCCAGCAGGACGGGAGCAGTGGGATGTGCCTTGGCTTCACTCAGATACCTTCAATATAAAAAACAACAACAACAGAAGTAAAAAAAAATGGCCCACTAAGGCAGACAGAAGGGTAGAGGGGACTAGACCAGGCTAGCCAAGACATGCTAATGTCCCTGATGACTTTGCCCTAGGTGGCATATGGCAGGCTTGGTGCGGTTAAAACAGCACTGCTTGAAGGGCTTCAAATTTCCTCAAAGCCAGACAAGCATATGATAGTTAGTTAACCCCTGCTGCCCAAAAAGCCTTTTTTCCCTCGCCAGTTAAAACTGCTGCTCTCCCCAGATCTTACCCAGATCATCTCTGAGGTTTGTTGTTGTAAGTGGATTAGAAGTGCATTATCCAGCCTTGTTTTCCCCAGAACAATGGCCTAATAAGCTAGATAAAGGCTAATTGCAATATGCAAAGAGGCTTTTTACCCTACAGCCTGTTTTTCTTCTTTCTTTTTTTTTTTTTAATTTGTCCTTATTCATTGAATTACAGATAATCATCCCATCATAAGCCTGTGTAAAGCAAATGTCCAATGGCTGGTTATTTATTTATTTTTCTGCTTTCAATTTGACATGGAGAACAGAGCTTTAGCTTAGCAGGTGCAAGTGGAGGTCTGGAATGAATCCTGAGGGTGGTGATTTGTTTGAAGAAGATTATATCTGTCATGGCAGCCCACCTACTCTCTGACTGAGGAAGGCACTTGCCAAAGTCCCTTCCTCAGTCATAGAATGGGGAAGACACAGAGAGCATGCAAGAGTGGGGGAGAGATTTGAAAAAAAAAAAAGAAAGAAAGAAAGAAAAAAAACAAGAAAAAACAGTGACAGAGACAAGAGGAAGATAAACGAAAGAGAGAAGAGCAATAAAGCAATACAAAGCAAAGTAATACAGCACCTTTGGTAGTGGCTTTCAATAACATCTGGTGCATGGTGTCTTGAGATTGTTCTTTTGGTTCGTTTCTGTCACAAAGAGAACAAAGATGTCACAACAACAACAACAATAATAATAATAGTACTAATAATAATGTTTGTTTCTAGAATAAAAAGTATTTCCATAGAATACACTTTGCAAAAGCTTTACAGTTTTCCAGTCCACTTGAATAAAATGCACTTTTCAGCCTTGGCTCCTCTTTCACGCTCTATTGTATATCAACAAGCGCAAGACATCTTGGGTCACAGTAATTTCATTTCAATAAGTTCACTGGGGGTCAAAGTGTGCCAAGGCAACCTTGTTCAACCCCCTACCCCCACTCACTCAAACCTTGTATTCATTTCCCCTTTTTCGATCAAACAATGACCCTATTCCACATTCTACACTCTGACATTTCCATGCAATTCATTCGCAATCTTCACCGAGAAGGAGGAGCACAGGGGGTAAAAGAGGAAGAGCATTGGTTAAAAAACAACTTATTTAAAAACTACTACACACAAAAAAGTGTAATTCCACAGAGACAGGCAGTGTGACTGACACCTGTCAGGAGGATGATAAATGACTCCATTTTCTGCTTGTGCTGCCTTCTGCCACTGGCGGCAGCGGCCATTTATCATCATCCGCTGTCAGCCGTGGAAAGCAGCAGTGACAGTGCAAGTCAGCAAACATTTAGCACACGCAGCCGCACTACACGGGGAAATTATTATTGTCAGAATAATAATGGTTTAGCATAATTTATTACAGGTCCACCAAATAAGCAGGGGCTAGATGTTATTAGACAGATGGATGGGAAAGCTTGGCAGACATCCACTGAGGCTCAGACAGGCAAGGGCCCTCACCGTGAACGTGAGGAGGAGGAGGGGGGTGGGGGGGGGTGGTGGTGGTGAAATAAACGGGGGTATGGCGGGGGGGCTCCTCCAAACCAATCAGAGAGCTGGCAGTTCAATTACAAAGAAATAAAGGGACATTCATCATTCAATTAGGCACCTGTCAGGGCTCACAAAGGAAGAAAACTTCTAACCTGGTACTCCAGGGAGAAGATGCTCAGAAGAGTGGACTGCGAGTGACTGGAACAAATAAAAGAAGGACAAAGTTAATTACCAGAGTGCATTGCACAGAGACAAAGGGAGAGGGGGAGCTTCAAAGCTGGGGCCAGCTGCCCTGTAATCTAAAAGAACATGAAAACAAGTGTGGCAAAGTTGTTCCAGATGAACACCTCTGACAAAGGATTCCTGCCACGATGGCGTGGGTGTGGGTGGAAGGGGGAGGTTGTGTGTGGTATGAGAGATGAGAAAAATGTAGCTAGTTTTTTTTTTCTTTCACTCATTCATACATACCATCTTCTTCCATCCGCTTTCTCTCTCCCATAAGAGTGCTAAATGCTAAGTTGTTCTTAATTGAAGTGCACTTTCTGCTGTTGTAAACCTACATAGAAGGCAAGAACACTTACTCACAGCAAAGCATGACAAAATTGTAGAGAATTTAATGACATTCTTGCAAATAATTGATAGGATTCAAGCCCAATCGCTGAGAGAAGCACAGCATTCACTGCCACTTAAACTCCCTGGTATGGCAGATGTCTCTTTGCAAAGGAGTTGACCACTGTGAGTGTGTGTATTTGTTTGTTTGATCGGTGTAGCAACACGCGGGTAAGAGAAGGTTTGGCTGCTTCACTGTCAGTGCTGGCATATGGGCCCTTCTTGAGCCCTCCCACTGCAACTGATGGGCTTTGAAAATGGAAACTTTCACTGCAGGAAGCTGGGACTCCCAGGAGTCGGTCAATTCCATGGGTTGCCATAAGTTACATTCATCTTCAGCTCCAGTCAATGTCAAATACCTGGCAGAGAGGCAAACCAGGAAAACAGGCAGCTCCAACAGGGACCCACAGCCCCTTCGATACCCCTCCCCTATCCACCAAGCATCCTTTGCGTTGAAGATATTTAAAGCAATGACAGATATTATTCTAATTGGATGATAGATACCTCCACCCAGCATATCAACCAAAAAGTAAAGAAAAAGGCATGCAGTAGAAGCATGCATGCACGCACAGACATACACATACAAACTGCTCTGTGATGGTCTCAAGTGTTTTTGTGTCATCGTACACTGCTCTCGGTACACTTGATTGTTAAATTTAATGGACTTTTCATTACGAGTCACCTGAGAGTGGTATGTAAATGCTGACGAGAAGCCAAAGCTCGCAATCTGCATTGAAATATTGAGTCTACATCGGCCTACAACATCAATCACTATAAACCATGAAATAACCATGTGACATGTAAATAAAGCCAAAGGAATCTCAAACATTGATTTCTGTCTGGAGTCTCAGTCTGTGACCAACCCTTAATAAAAGCATTTCAACCACTAGAATAGTTTAGAAGTTTATAATTACTTATCCCACCAAAGATGTCATCTTGGGTTCTTCAGATGCCACTTTTAAACAGTGTTACTGCTCTTGCTGAAAAACAACTAATTCTCAACTATTCCAACTCTCTGGGGCTCGACCCATCACACTGATGATTCGCGTCAACCGCTAACTTACAGTTACAGTGAAGGAACAAATGTTTGAAGTGAAGGAGAATAGGAGGAAACTCAAAAAAACGCTGCCATCTCAGCATTAATTTAATTTTTGGGGACGAAGGGGCCACTGCAATTAAGTGGGCCATTAAATGGTCAACTGTCAACATGTGGACACTTAAGGGTGGAAAAACATTTCTTCCACACTTCAACCTTGCACCTGAGTATTTGAACAACATCACAGCCTTATTGTTGGCATGGGACCATCACGATTCCCCTGTTGGAGCAGACATCTGTTAGGTTTTAAATGGATTACTCTCTATAATGAGCATGATTACTGCCTAATTGCTAAATCTATACCCTGTTAACTTTAAAGGGACATAAACTGCTCTAAATATCTGGGAAAACATATCTGTTTCAAAAACACAACGAGAACTTTTCTTTTTTTGAACCGTATTCAGTTTTTGCCGACATCAAAACTGGACAAAAGCATCAAAAACGCGGAAATTAACTGCAGTACTGAAACAAAAAGAAATATTTTAGATATTAAAGATTTCAAAAATATAAAAATAATGAGACCGATGAGGGCAGATAGCTGGATCCACACCAAGAGTTGTCTATGTTTTATAGAGTCTGTCAAGTTTTACATTGCGCTCATATTGCAAAATGCCCTTTTTCCATTTAACAGACATTAATAGTAAGTTATTGCAAGATTTACATTAATGTATATTCAACCTGTGCTCTCCTGGGCCCAGTATGCACACTTTATGCTAAAATATGGAGCCAAGTGCAGTCTTACAATGGGGATCTGATCTGCCTACTGCACAGCAGCATTACATTTTCACTGTAATACATCCACCTCCTTGACTCACAGTACAAGCATTTGAGAGACCCTGTCCTATCTCAGTGGTTATAAAAAACATTTAAAAATGGATACAAAAGAAAATACCCTTTTTCATAGCTATTCAAATATCAGATTACTTTATCTGTTTTCTTTTGTGGCTTTAAACAAAGCTAATGAGCAGCAGTTTATTAAGATTTGTGCTGATGAGCTCAGCAAAAGGATTAGTTTCTCTATAAAACATTGCATCATGCTATCTGACCTAAAGAAAAACAATGTAACAAGATTTGTATAGTAATGTTGCTTATTTAAAATAATTGTTAGATTTGAACATTTCTTCTCAGAGTTAATCCTAAATCAACAGCCTGGATATGACAGAGAATAAGATAACTTGGACTTGAACTGAATATTTAAAAAAAAGCATGTTAACAATTGAGTTCATTAATCTCTGTCCTACTTACTTAGCCTACTTGTTTGCATTTTATAACTTTTGTTTCAAACCAGCGTTAAATCATCAAAATGTATTTTGTATGTTTTTCCAAAAGAATCTGTGACACTGCAGTGCATCCTTACATTGACCTTTATATGAGAAGAAATAAATAATAAAAACCTCCCTCTTGGATATAATTTAGAACATGGGGAAACAGAAGGTTGGGAGACAGAAGAGTGGTTAGGGAATCGTTCACTCTCAACCTAATTACCCTTCCTTACAACATAAGACAGAGCATTAATATGCACTGGCACCCAAAATAGTAAAGCAGCAGATTAAATTAAAAACAATTAGGCACTTTCACTTTGTCATGGAGCTGGTATGCCTGTCTGGTCAGTGCTTTAGGCTCTATTAAGTTAGGCTATCCACTGGTTATGAATCTGACAAATTCATGTTTGAGTGTTGAACTGCCTTATCTCCTTGTGCATTCAGAGTACATCAGTTTCTTAAGCATACAGGGAAAACAGCAGTGAAAAGCCTAGAAATTCCCATCAACCTTATTAATAGGAGATGGGGGAAATTCAAGCTATCAATTGTATTAAGAATCTTCCTATTTACAAATAATTAATTATAAACAATAGCTGTAATTTAGGTAATGAAAGCCACCTGGCTAATGGCATTGGTATCATATGCTGCAATCGTACTTAGCATTTGGTGGATCTGCATGCAGAGTATTGCATGGTGCGACTCTTCAGGGCATGGAACTGGCTAATTGAGTCATAGCACATATTTTTTACTAATGGCAGTGAAGCTATTTTGAAAAGGAAATGCCATGGATGAAATTATTCACTCTTCCAAAGTGTATGGCAATATTGTTTAGTTTTAATACCTTGGTCTACTGCTATCCATACATCTATTACTACAATTATCAGCTAATGCGGTCCTAGAATAGTTAGGAGTAAGAGTACAACAATAACATATTAAGCATTTACTTTCCTATAGATCAATATTTTATAAAATGAAAAACAGCTGAATCTGGATATGCAAATGTTCCTAATTACACATGCTGATAGGCAAAATGCTAACATCTGTTTCTCTGTTAAGTCTACCATCATCAGCAGCAAAACAAATGTGTACCGAAAAAAATCTTTACGCAACAATGTATAAATGTGATGTATTTTGACAAGCGATAGAAACAAACACAAATCTCAGTGTGTCATGCAGCTTCAAACAAATACTTGCACAATGAGCACACGTGTTTACAGTTCAAATTTGTTTTACTTTTGCAAAACAACTGTAAACCCTTGTGTCCCTATTACAATCAATGCAACAACAGTCATGTATGGCATTTGCTATAGTTGCAGAAATGTATTATCATTTTTATGTATATTTTTCTTTTCTTTTCTTTATTTTTCATTGGTAAGCAAGTGTTTCCCTATAACCCTAACCTCATAACTTAAGAAAGATTTACCAACAGCCTGACTCAGAGTACATTTCACTGCATTTCCTAATAGTGACCCCCACCGTCTTGCTGCGGAAGTCCATACAAACCTACAAGCCTGCGGGGGACTGTGGACAGAAATGGCTTTAGCAGAAGCACAACAGGGCATCTCATTGCATACAATTGTCCTAATAGTCGAAAAATATGACCCTTACACAACTCCCTTCACTTTATTACAATCTTTAAAATTTCTGTCTGCTGAGGTGTCCTGAGATGTCAGAACTGTTATATTATGGTGGCAGAAAGTGCGGGAAGGATCCCACAATCACCACCCTAATTGTGATTGCTCCTGAAAGCTAGGGATCTTCATGACTGTCTGTGACTAAACATGTTATAACTATTATGGTGCGTTGTCATTGTTATAGTGCAATTATTGTCACTGCTGCTTCTGCAATCTGAGGTCCATGTTATCTGTCAAGGGGCGAGGGGGCCACTGGTCTGGCAAAGAAACACATTACACTGACCAATTGCCTACACCCCCAAGCGTGGCTATGGAACTAGTACCATTCTGGGCAATTTGTCTCATTTTTTCTTTTGCAATTGATCCGAGTATGCAAAGAGAACCTGGGGCAAGAGACTCCATAGCTGCCCAGAACTATGGTACTCCATACTTTAGGTTTCCCTCTCTGTGTAAATAGCTTTGGGGGTTGAGGGATGACACTGATGCTCCCACCAAAGACAGTATGTTGGTCTTACACACATATATTCCAGTGTCAATAATTGGCCTCTACAAATATTAACATCCTATTCTGTCAAGCAATCCATCAAGATAGTGTCCCTTAGAATTGCAATACCTTACTTAAGCAACAGGCTGCTTACCTCTGTGTTTTTAGCCCAATGAGCCAAAAAGGTTTATAATCTATAGTGTGTGCTTGGACAACAACACTAAGATATAAAGAGGAAGTAGTCATTCCTGTGCCTCCTAATCAAGTAATTGATTGCATCTATTATTCATGAACTCCTTAGCTTGACGTGAAGTTGTAAACTCAGCACAGTGTCTCTTCTTTCCACATTTCTCTTCTCTGCTTACACTTCATTCATCCCTTCACCCTTCCAATGCACATCTAACCACATAAAGCTGTGGAATTATTTAGCCAGCTTCTCAGCCTTTAAGGGTTGTACCCCTAAGCCCCAACTGCCAGTTTGTGTTTTGTTCAATATGGGCAGCCAGAAGTATGAGGCTGTGCACTAGAGGCCATTGGTGCTGCCCCCACAGGCTCTAGCTCTAGATTAGTCTCTGGGTAATGCCATTGCCACTTCCAGGCTACAAAAGTCACTGTAGAATTCTACCTTCACAAGAGCTACAACAGTGCAACTCAGTTGATTCCACAGAGACCATAGTGTAAATCATAATTAAATCTAGAAAAACTCCAACTGGGATATTTAGCACCAGCACTGTTTATAAATTGTATGTATTTAAAACTGCAGTATGAGTATGTGGTTTGTCTTTTGCATTGCAACATGTGCATATGTTTACCTCTTTAAACCTTGATCCAGGCGATCTATAGCAGGTTTTTGAACTGAAAATAATAATGTGAATATTCTGGTTAGTGAGCCAATGTAACAATGCAGATGATTACTGTAAATAACAAAGAAGTTTGATGAAGGCACATACATTTTCTGATTTGCAAAAATGTTATTTGACTATCTAAGCTAGATTCCTAATCTTGTGAAACTGAAAAATGATGAATCTTGCTAAGAAGAAACTATAATAGTAAGAGTTCTAAAAGTTAAATATTTTTTGGCATGAACAAAAAAAACTGTAAATGGGTTCCCAAAACTATAAAAATAAAAATAATTATAAAAAAAGATTTTCAAAACTACACGGATTTTGCTGAGGAGTTGAGCAATAAAGTTCAAATGCATCAAAAGCTTGCCAGTTTAATGCACCGTGCCTGTTACCAAATCCTTGGATTTAACCACCATGTAAAAAAAAGGAATAAACAGTACAGCCACAATAAATAATCAATGAGCAAGTCCCTAAGCTTCGTCCTGAGCCTAGATATTACCATCAAAAACAAAGTGTCTGTAGCCAAGAAATCACCATATCAATGGCACATGCCATAACAACCCCGTCCTGCGCCTTCCTTCCAAAGATCATGCTAGATAAACCCCAAATAACAGAGAAATTAACAAATGCTTGACATTTGCTCAACATCCATTATTCTGACACTTCTTCAGAATTTCAAAAGGCTGAACGCATGCTTAATCAACATTCATATTCCCAGAGCGAGTCCCAGCACCATATTGCAGCCCGCCTCAGTGCTGATGAAAACGGCACATTAGGGCCCGTTTCGAAAAACGTTCAGGGACTCCTCACCAGGGAGCTGCGTGTGTATGTGTGTTTGTGTGAGTAAAAGAAAGAGACAGAGAGAGGCAGTGGCTGTGTTCAGAGGGGAGGGATGCTTCACACTTTACTTTTTAAGCATTTTCCAAAACAGGGGCATCTGCCCCTTTCTGCACACCCTCCTACTTTCATGGCTGTGAAAGCCATATGAGAAGTGAGGCGAATGGCATTTTAAAGAGGGAGGCAATGATTACATCCAAATTCATTCATAATATAGCACAGAAGGACACAGAGGACTCACATTCCCTCCCTCTCTTTCTTGCCCTTCTTAAACAGACTCTCTCTGGGGACAAAGGGTGGAAGGACCGGGGTCCCCTCTACACCCAAGGGAAGCCAGGCAAGGCCTCAGAGAGCAGCCCATCATTTCCAATTCTAATATGTGGCAAGAGAAGGACGTGAGGGGCTGATGTCACATTTCCCCCGCACTGGCCTGCAATGAGCCCTCCCACCCCCTTGCTGCGGCCCAGATACTAGGCAGGACACCACGGCTGGCTAAGAGGAGGGCAAGGAAGAGAGGGCAAGAATGGGGGTTGATATTTGCATGTCCCTCCATTGTGAGTGGGGGTAAAAAGTGACAGCACCGTGTCCAATTCTTTCCCCCCCAGAGCAGCTCGGGCCCGGCAAGAGAGGCCAGGCTGACAGATGACTCCCAACATCTGTGTTATGCAGCCGTTACAGATGAGGGACTCCACATCGCAATCTCTCTCTTTCTGTCTGTCTATGGGACACTCCCTTTCTCCTCCCACTACCCATATTCATAGTACAACAGAAAGACTGACAGACGTCCCGTGGAAATTACCTTGAAATGGCCTATAACAATCATTGTGTTCAAAGTTTAAATTTTCCTCCCTTTAAGTCTCCAATTAAAAGCAATGATTATGAAATGGTTCTGAACTCAATACAGCATACAGAGATTTGAGGATAATAGCTATTCCTATTGACCATTGGGACTCAACTCTAATGTTTAACTCCAACAAAAAACGGGGCGATTTTTCTATAATCAAAATATGGAAAATTGCAAGTATAAAAATAAAATATGTGGTGCACTGTTTTGCATTATAGACAAGTCTTTGCATATGTAATAACACTTTCTTTCAGAATTACTTTTTTATTATAATTCACACATGAACATTAATTTAGCTGGCAAAATTTAATAAAATGATAACACGGTACCATGATATCATCACAAAATGATTTCACTTAAAGTCAATAACGGATAATACAGAATTATAGCCCACTGAATTATAGCCCACCCCTTGCAACTAATTACTGTGAGCGTGTATTTCCTGGCAAACATTCCCATATATAGATGGGACAGGTACGTTAGCATAAAAATATAAGACACAATTTTTCCATGTGATAAAATGATCACTTAGCAAAACAATAGCTGCGTCCTCTGAAACAAAACTATCGCACATGCCGCTCAAAAAACTACCACAGCCTCCACCATGACTCTGGTAGACAACTCATGAATCACCCGGTGTAATGTGAAATTATTCGATATCCAGCAGATACCTGTCTTTTCTGTTTCTCTGGCTATTATAACTCAACCAATCTTATGCCCACCTCCTCAGTGCAGGCTTGTCCACAACAAACCCCTAACCCCCCTCCCCTGCCAGCCCCAGCCTGGCCAATATTTACGCAGTGGCAGGGCTCCCACACAGTCCGAGGGGACAGGAGGGGTGTGGGGTGGGGGTGGCTGACTGCCGTGCCTGAGCGCATGCTAAGAGATGATGGATGGCCTAGTCGATATGTTATGTCTTAAGAGCCTGATTTCCTGCCAGTCCAATCACTAACCCTCCAGAGCCCAGCTCAGCTGATTGGACAACCAGAATAATTTTGCAGGCTGTGAAAACACTGCTGCCGTGCCTGTCTGTCAGGCCTGGTGACGAGACTCAGGGATTTTAAAGAGCAAGGGCCTCCCCAAGATTGGTTGTGGCAAATGAAATAATAACAATAACCAGCAAGACTAAACAAAAGAGCCAGCACCTCCGGGAGAGAGAGATTGTGCAGAATTATTGAAATGAAAACGGTCCGGTGTTTTCCTTTAATTATTACACCCACCAGTACCGCTTTTTGAAAAACTGGCATTTGCACTGTTTGTTAAAGACAGTTTGGATTAGGAAACCAAAGGGATTAAGGAAACTCAAAATAAACATGAGAAGAACCTCCTAGTGTTGGTGTCTAAACATACAGGATATTCGATGAACTTTTACGCATGACATATTCTGTAAAATGCTGACAATCAGAACAAAGGCAAGCTCAAGCTCCGCTGTGTCCCCTTTGGGGACCTAATACCTTCTTCTAGATTGGTGATTAGGGCACAATGGAAGTAGGAAGCTCCAGATACATACGACTTTGTAAGCGACCTCGACGGGATCAGCCATGGTGTCCTGGTGGCCTTGGGGGATTACACATGTTACGTTCAATAAAGTGAGGGCCTTCAGTGTCAAGGAGAAAGGCAAACACAACCATTAACCTCTCTCTTCGATTTCTGGATGTGCAGGCCCTGCGTGGCAAAGCACCGACTAATGCTGTGGTAGAAGCCCATACAGGAACCTGTGTGGAATTAATTAGTGATTATAAGAAGTGAATTAAATGGGGCTTATAAATATCTAATAAAATGAGATAAAAGGCGGCACAGGGATAAATGATTCTGCTATGGAGAGTTGATAGATAGGCAGATGATAACGTCACTGGATTTACCTTAACTTGCTCTCATGTATATAAATTATTATCTAAACACATTTAGTTTGGTGCATTTAGGGTTTTTAATCATTGATTAGCGATGTACAAAGCATGGTAACAGATGGTTATGCACAGCAGTATGGAGTTTTTACCATCTGTCATACATAAACACACCTACAGTAGCTACAGACAATATAACGCACAAGTAAGGAAGCTCACAATATTAAAAAAACTCCAGAGTGTAAGCACTTACTTTGGAAATCTTTCCTTCAGCATCTTCATACACTGACGGGTGGGTCTCAGCTGTTCAGTCCATCTTGCTATCTCTTTATATTCAGCTCGGGATAGTTTCATCTTCCTCTGTTTAGCTGATGTATCTATCTGAACAAGCACAACGTGAGAGTTTGATTAACGGATGCTCCTGTAGCAATCTGATCTGACAGCTGTCAAAAACAGCTGTAAACGTTACCTGCATTGCTAACCAAATTTAGCTTTATGTTATCGCTGCACCCTAAACGCATATGACAAAATAATACATTTTGTCTCACCTTCGAAGGATAACTGAGTGACTACTGTATGCAATACACTGTCAAATATGACGGTAGAACAATAATAATAAAAATAACATGTTTCAAGGTTGTTTACCATTGATCTTGCTGTCCGTAGGACAGTTCCAGATAGCAGCTTCCCGCTAGGAAGTTGAACAGATGACTTTTGTCTGAGCAGCGCGTTGATTGGTCAATCCATCCATGGAGCTGAGTATACCAGCACGTGATTGGTTGCTCAGCAGCACGAAGGCGGTGTCCAGCTAAGACGTGCTGCTACTCGGTCACTGCACATCTCCGAGGCGTCACTGGATTCTCGTGCAATGCGATACAAAGGCAGTTACTTGAAATGAATCTCTCCTGCAACGCCCGTTGACGACTCTAAAGTCCGACAGAAAGTTAAAATGATTCAACTGTACGGACGGTGAAAGTTGCGTTTTAGAGAGGGAGAGAGAGTGACAGAGAAATAGAGACACAGGAGGAGAAAAAAGGGAGCGCCTTTCTGAATGTGTATGTAAAGTACAGTATATTTACAACTACCCAGTACAATTTATGTATCAATTATTTTTTTTAACGAGGGTATTGGTTTTGTGCTCGCATGTATTATTACACTCAATGATTTCAAAAGACTCAAAATTGGCCGCCTACAGTCTGCTTTGCTCTCCCCAAAAGACATGCTCTTTTGCTTTGATCATGGTCACATTTTTATGTGCACTGTTTAGTACAGCCTACACTTGAATGCAACTTGAGACGAAGGGTTAAGACAGAAATTTTAAATGAACTGTAATGATTAACTAGCAAAGCCTGATATGTGTTCCTCTGGTTTTCAGGAGCTTTCCACACCTTCAGTGGCTCACGCTCTTTTTAATTCTGCTTATTTCTTAAAATGTAATCAACTTGAAATTGAAACAATTGCAAATCGTAACAGGAAGGAACTGTTTAAACAAACTCAAAAAAACATTATCACTTTTTTGACTTTATTATATTACATCTCCAAAATACAACATCTTGCTGATAAAGTTATAAGTGCAGTGATTAGTTTACTGTAAAGGAGACATAACATTCACCAAATTCCACTGCAGTGACACATACATCACTAATGTGTATATACTGTATTCTTTCACATTTGCAGTGGTTTATTCAGGGGTGTAGACAGGAATTCTGTCCCCCTGAGAGAGTATTGGTCTGGGCTCTTAATTATTTCCTACAACCTGCAGGAATTTTTGTTGGCCATCCCCAACCATCGGCCCCCCTCATCAACACCTTTCACCTCGCCAGTGGAGGTAGTGCTTTAAGTGCCCCCAGCAGAAATATGTTAATAAGTCCAAGGATGATGATGTACTGTGGTAGAAAAGACATGGGAGATGTGTTAAAGAATAATGTTGAATTTATGGGATAAATGTTTGCTCTGCCAACAGTTGTAACATGTTTAACTCCATACTGCTTGCATTTCAGTAGAAATAGCTAGTTATAAATAAAAACAGATATTTAAGGAAAAATTGTCAATAGTTATTGACAATTAGTGATTTATTTAGTTTTTCTAATTCCTACTGAACCATATGATTGCTTCATGTTCTGCAGTGTTGATTTTAGACAACACTGAGATAGGACTAAAATCTTTAAGACCTAATTTGTCAAATACATCCCTTGAGATCAATATAATTTTACAATGGCATTGTTGTGTAATTAGTCTCTGAACAGTGCTAAACCTCTGCCTACCCTAATAGATTTTCTCTTTAACCTTCTCCCTTTACAGTTGCAGGGAAGTCTCAAAGACATTTATGGTGAGTTTCACATTGTGTATTTTTTTTTATTGTGCTAAAATAAAACAACATAATTATCATCTCAAATAATTTGCCTTAAAATTGAAAATGCAAAAATCTCAGCTCAAATTGGCATTTGTGTTACCAGGTCTGTGACAATATCAAATAGTTCAATGGTGAATTCTTTTGACAACAACATGGTGTCCTCCGTTGTGGGTGAACAATGCATTGGTGAGCAGAAAGGCGCTATCTGACCTGTGGTGCATCAGAAAATGGAGCTCATTGTTGTTGGGCAGTGTAGTATGATGTCTGCGATGAGCTGAGGTCTGGGGCTGTGTGTTCACCGGCACAGTCCCCGGGTCTGAAAGGGCTCAGTGCTCTGTGGTGGCTACAAAAGGGAGCTGTGTAGTGGGATTGGTATGGCCAGATAAGATCAGGGCCTCAGAGGAAGTCTGGTCTGATTGCTACAAAGGGCTGAGGTCAGGGGCAGGAGGAGCAGTTTACTCATCTAGGTATCAGAGGATCAGGGGTTTTGGTGGAGCCGCGTGTGTAATAGGTATAAAAGGATCAGTGTAATGTGATGGTATAAAAAGATAAAAATCAGAGAAGGGGTTGGAAGGCAGCGTACTGTAATGGCCCCAAAAGCGAGGGGATCAGAGATTTTGTTGTGTGTCTGTAAGTGTGTGTATGTACTCTTGTTTGCGCACACACACCCTTGCATTGAATCCGTTTGTACGCATCTTCGATGGCTATGAGAGCCACAGTGAGCTGTGATGAGAGCTGAAGGAGAGAGCGAGCAAGGCGATGGAGGGATACAGGGAAAGGATGCAGGGGGAAAGACGAGTGCTTTGGAGGCTGCATGTAAACAGGGCAGTGGTACACACAGTGCCGTTAACCAGCTGTGAAGCCTGCTCACAGTGGGAGATGAATTTACAAAGGATGTCTCCCTCTGATATCCAGGAGATGCTGCACTGATCTCTGCTCCGCTGCTCTCGGCACACCATTGTAGTGCTAAACACTGTGCCACTAATGGCACTTATATACCTTAATGCCTGGAAAACATTTACATTGTGCTTGCAGCAGAGGGAAAGTGTCTGGCTGTGCAGCAGAGAAAACGTGTGTGTGCTTGAGAAATTGTTTTTTTATCGACAGCATCTTCAGTCGATGAATCTAAGATTTGTGAGGTTGTGTAATTTCCTTTACTCATCACACGGTTTAAGGAAATTGCAAGTCCTCCCATGTCTTGCACATTAGTCCCTCTTTACCATATCCATTGATATTACTCACTATACAGAGAGCGCATTTTGTAGCACCAGATTGTCAGCATGACTGTCATAATGTTTCTTTTTTTTCCATTTGTGAAGTCAGTGACTTCACTTCTCTGCACCACAGAATTGCTCTCCAATCTTCAGGGAGTCTGGGATCTCAGCTCTAAAATTCACAGTTTAAACATGAGGCAAGCCATAACCAGGAAATGCCTGTAGTATTAGCAAGGTATCGTATTCATGCATTCCCCCCTGAACAGCATGACTGCCCCTGAAAATCCCACATCCATATTTTACATCACGGAAGACAAGACACATGTGTTTCACCCTAGCTTTCAAAGCTGTTTCTTCCATTTATTTTATTATCCTTTAATGAATTTAATTAGAGGACATGTAATTAAATGCAATTGTGCTCACCCCCATAACATACACACACATTTGGCTGTAAATTGCTCAAAATAACACGTGGGATGTGAACAAATTTACTGGATTAATAGGGGATTGATAATATTTTGGGATTGTATTTCACTCTAAATGGCTGCACGCGGAAACAAAGACTGCAGCCCAGGCTCATTAATCATAGTCAACGGGTTGCCTGGGTGCAATTTGCATGTCCGAGGTGGCTGCACATGCTGCCGCTCGGACTAGGTTGCTGGATCTGCCTCGATTTGGCCAGACCGTTAACACTGCGTCAATCAAGGCTAACCCAATAATAGTATGACAGAGGAAGAGGAAAAAAACATTTTCTCCTCATTACCCAACACTCCTTCCCCTCCCTCCTTCCCCCTGTCTGCCCAACTTCTTATTTTAGTTAGCACTAATTACACTGGCCTGATGAAAAATGAAACCATTCCATTCCATTTATTACTGAAAGTACAAATGTAAGATTTTGTTTAAAGAATTTTGTGTTTTTGAAATACTTAAAATTGTTAATTTTGTAGTATATGAATACACTTATATATAATATATTAATATAAGCCAATTGTTATAATACTGGGTTTCAATGATACATCAGATAGTAGTCTAGCATTTTAGCCTTTTAGAAAATGTAGTGAAAATAATCACTTATCTATAAAGAAAACTTTTTTTGGTTTGTCTGTATTTTTTTTGTCAGTCACAGTTTGGAGCCTCACTAAGCCATTTTAACTGCAGATAATTGGGTTGAGGCGTGATGCAGTGAAGTTCAAAATGTAGTAGAATTTCACAAAGCTGTAATATCACCACTGGCTTCATACACTGAATTCTAATTATCTCATCATGAACTTTAAAAAAGAGAATGTTTTAATGGCTTTTTACCTCCATAAGATGTGTTTGTCTCTGTGTGTACATACATGTATGAGTGTGTGTGCATGAGATAGAAGTTGGTGCACATATGCATGCATGTGTGTGGGGGGTGTGGGGGGGGGGGGGGGGGTTGTATGCAGACACCCACCATCACCACACACAGACATGTGAATGCGGCTTGTGTCTGGTCTGGCCTCTTTACCTAGCTCTGCTGCCGAGGCTCACGCTGTGCTCTCCCTCTATCCCCTAATATCCTGGAGGCATTTTTCTCATTATCAAATATTGTTTGATGTCTTTGTTTCTTGATGATTAACCATGGTCACCAAACACTGGTCTGGATTGTTTAAAATTTAATTTTGGGGCTCTGAAGTACCTGCAGAGGGGCTGACTGGTGGGGACACCCGTATTTTATGTATGCTATTTTTCACGCTGAAATGCAAGAGGACACACATTGAAAAACACAATAAATCCTGGAGGAGAATCATTAGTGGAATACTAGTGGTTTTTATGACCATTGTTATTCAACTCGGAATTGAGATGCAGTAAATTATTCTGTTTATTATGGTTTTATGGATTCAGTCCAGTTTTCAGAATAATTATGTTGTTCCTCATTATGCATAAATAAAACAACTCTCTATATACTTTTCTATCTATTTAAACATGTAAATGCTACAAATTAACTAAATATTTAGTTTTCAACTGTAGCAATTTGTTCGTTTTTCAAAATGATTTTTATTTGCGCATCTTTTGCTGATTATTTGCGTTTAGATTGCACTGATCATGTATACATTTCTCTGGTAATTTGAACATCATAAAGACAAACATCTTGCCTTACGAATGTAAGATTTATGATGGAATCGACATTGTAAGCAAACAAATAGGGAAACAACACTCTCCCCTAATGTCAGCATGTCAAAACTATATTGAATACTTGAAATATCTGTGTATCTAAGGCTGAATAGCAGCCATTGTATTGGTCTAATGATATTATCCTCTGAAATTTGGAGTGAAAGAAAAATGGCAGAAATGAGCAGTACCATTGTCTGTCCCATTTTATTTAAACAAATTGCAAGAGCAGAGAGACACAAACTGAGAGAGAGAACGAGCATGGGAGAGGGAAAGAGACAAAAAGAGAGCGAGAGTGCTCTGTAAATGAAAGGTTATGCGTCGTCCCATGTGTTTGTATTGTCAATAACTGAAGAAGGCTGTCAAGAAAGTGGGGAGATAAAGGTCAATAACTCAGGCAAATGTGTTTGTATTTGTACACTCCTGCTGATAGCATAGCAAACAGGGCCCGTGTCTGACACCCCACAACAATAACACAAATAGTGGGGCTAGCACTAGAATAGTCATTATTATTGTTGGCGCTGGAAATGAGAGGGAACCTCAGCACATGGCTGTGACAGCCGGCACAGTGTCACTCAAACGTCACTCCATAGTGAAACACGCCGGAGATCAGAAAAGGCGATGAGAAAGTGTAAACACAAAGAGATTATGCTGGTGGATGATTTTGATATTTGCCTTATTTTCATGTCTCTGAATAAATATGATCGTTGTTGTTTTGGAAGCACTTTAGATTAATGTAAATATTGGAATAATTAGGCATGCATAACCCTTCCCCTTGAAAATAAAGTTGTTAAAATTTTATTTTATTTATTAATCTATGAGTTTTCACTCAGTCTTGCTCATCAGGCAAACATTTTGACTACAACATTTTGACTAAAGTGAAAAGTGGTAGCTGGGAATTTTTCCCTTTTTTTCCCTCATAAAATGATTGGATTTTCCATTTAAGTAAATAGAATTTGCAAGACTTATTTTTGCCACGCACGAGGTTAAGCTGTAAAATCTAAAAGCTTAATTTATTTTTCATGATTACTATACATGCTCAAGTGTTATTTTATTCCGGAGCCATTTAGTGTATCTCTCTGTGGCCTTGAGTGTAATAAATGTGCAATTAACAGACTTAACTAATTCATGAGGAAGCATTGTGAAACTAACGAAGGGCATAACTACTGTACAGACGCTGCTGTCATTGGTGAATTTTGTTATTGTTCTGCTTTTAATTGCTGGAGGAGGAGGAGGAGGAGGAGGGGGAGGAGGCAGCATGTTTTGAATATACGTCCTCGGTTACCATAGCAAAAAAACACTGGCTCCCTCGTGACAGTTATATGTAACGTCAGAGGTACGTGGAGGTGTTAACTTCTCTGGTTTAACTAGTTACCAAACAAATGACCCTTTTTAACGTGCAACACAAAGAGAACAGATATAAGTAGAAATGCCTCAAGTAACAGCATGAAATCCTCTGGCCATTCATCTTGATCTGTGGTCAAAGAAAAGGTCCCTGTATTTTTGTGTCTCATTAACACACAGGCTTCCTTTTTAATACCAGATATAATGTCTGCTATTTTAACTGTTGTCACTGTGGAATTAGCATTAATTTGTATGGTTGTTTCTTTAGGAAACTTCAATAATTAAAGCTATAAATCATTTTTATGGTAAATAAAAAAATACTGCTTAAAATTGGTTCTTCTCATTCTGTGCTTGACGTATATTTAGGTGTATACCTGAGAAGCTTGTATTCCGTGGAATCATAAGCACACAAGCCTGCAAAATTTGCAAACGTTGTCCTTTTGTTGTGAGCAGATGAAGCAAAATGTACTTTTAGTAAGTATATAAAGCCCATAGGGGAAAGCGGATCCCTCTCCCTCTGTCACCCTCTCCCCAGTCAGTTTGTTTGTTGGCTGCGGAGCCTCGTAGTGGTTTATATTACATATGATTATGTAAATCTGGAGCTGTTCCTGTGCATTATGGGCCAACGCGTTGTCAAGATCTTTTCTAAAGCAGTCAAGTAGCTATTTCTGAATTCTTTTATTATCTGGGATTGCAACAAAGAAAGTCTTTTGTTCCCTGTTTGCCGCACACACTCACATGCATACACTAACACACACACACGCGCACTGCTCCTGCTGCCGTCCATGACTTACTACTGTCCCCTAGTGGTGCTCAACTCCACAGTCTCTCTTTACTCTCCATTTCCCTCAACTTTCCACTCTTCCATTCACCTGACTTCCCCCTGTCTTTGTCCCACTCCCCCTCTGTGTGCCTTCTCTCTGCCTTATCACGCTCAAACATTTAAAGGGTTGATTTGTTGTATTGTATGACAGAGAGCTCCGATTATGCGTTGCTGTGTCCACAGTGGCTTTGCCTTCAATGGAGGGCTCAAACTGTGTCAACAAAAACAGGAACCCTGATGTTTTGTGGCTATTGTGAGGCCAGAGCTCGTGTCAATAAGGTATTGTTTAGCCAGAGTGTCACACCGAAACTGCAGCGAGAATGTTATCAGACCTGTGGAAAAAGGGTGTGCGCATAATAGTGCTAAAATGTAAGTATGATTGTTTGGACAAGCCCAACACAAATGCACACAGGGAGCAGCTTTGGAGCCTTGTCACCTCCCCACACTATTTTGTTTTAGAGAGATACACAACATGCACTTTTATGAAACAAAAACCTTTTTGGATCTGTGTTTTTTTTATCCCATTCTATAATTACTCCTCGATTATTTATTCTTTTTAGAATATTTTTAGTAAGGTCAAAAGAGTACTCTCTTATCACTGAGCTGATCCTCCATCATGCTTAATAGTATGCATTTTTGTACTTTTTGTTTTCCTTTCCTGATCACTGTTATTCCAGCCCTAATTGGTGTGATAACCCCGAACAGTGCTAATAAACAATAGGGTAAAAGGGTCAGTCTTCACTGGCAGCGCACGGACACACACACAGTCAAGTCACTCATGTCAAATGACCAATTATACAGGTTATAGAAGATGGCACCTCCGTCTCCAGTGCCCCGTCCCTCCTGGGATAGCTCTCCAACGAGAGGGCTATCACTCAAACCCAAACCACATTCATTCATTAGCCTGTTAAGATGGGCATCAATTATTCATTAAGAAGGTGGCCAGTGGATTATTTCTGTCAGCACTTGGCTTATTGTATCAAAGGTTGATTATGGCTTGGTTGATTTAGTATGCAGCATTGTCTGAGTGATCAATCAACCAAATATAATGAAACGTTCTTAAATAACAATAAATATGAATTTTAAATGTCACTTTGTGGAAAAACATTTTATTTCGATCAATCTAGTTCTAAACTTTGTTTAGAAATTTCATATCAGCATGATTGCTTATTTTAATAATATTTGTTTAGACTGAAGTGCACCGCAGCATTAACTTACTGCGAGTGCATTGATCTGATTTCCCGCATCGTTATTACTCACCATGATTCAACCAACCTTAAACTTAACATATCGTATGATGTGATGTCTTCTTGATTTATGAGTAAAATATGCTCACCACCTTGCCTTTATTATTCCTGTCCCTCACTAACAATCTTGTGCTCACCCCCTTTTTTTCCCCATGGCATCATCCCAAAAATTCACACTCACACCACTCTGTAAAATCTTTTATTAGAATGTTAAAAAGTCCTGTGGGGATTTTATTTTAGAGAAACTCTCTGAGAGGGGAACTAGTAAAATAGTCGCGATCAACTGGAGGACTGACAAAGCCTTAGCTGAGATTGCAAGCGTGGATTAATACAGTCCATTGTTTCCTGTATACAAATTCCACCGTAGACTTAAATTGCTACTTACATGTATTACATGTATAATATAGGTAAAATAGTTTTGCACATTTTTTAAATATTGAAGATAAGTTTCTCTTAAGAAGAAGAAGAAGATATACTTTATTTATCTACTTTTTATACTGCTATCACTAAAAAAGTCAGTTTGAATGATAAAATAATGTTTGTCAAGTAAGAGGCTTAAAAAGTGTTCTCATTATCATGTCCATGTTGAAGACCTGAAGGATGGTTGTCTTTACTTCCTCCTTCCTCTTTCCTCTTTCCTTCCTCCTCATCGTAAAGACAGTTTGTCGGTCCACATTTTTTCATAAAACCCTTTGATTACCTGTCACAGAAATGCGTGCACATTAACCTACTTTTCTCCTTCCTTTGACCCACAGGATACCTTTTTGAAAACATGAGCAAGCAAAGTGCCATTTAAGCAAACAGGTTGAGAGTAAGGCAATGTTTTAGCAAATACAGATGGAGTGTTTAGAAGATTACCATCCTGTTACAACACATAGCAGCGCACTTCAGTGTCATGTTTGCAGGGATTTCCGACTTCAGAAAAGTTGTCAGAGCAGCAGATATGCCATGTAAATATACACCATGTAAACAATTATTTTCTTCTTTATCAAAAAACATTTTTGTACACTTTTTCCATTTGTTTTTACTTACTTGCCTTTTTCATTGGGCTATATAATGTGTAAAAGTGTGTGTGTATTTTTATCTAAGGAATAAAAACAGTATGTCCATTTTCTTATAACTAGGGTTTTTTAAATAGAAATTTTAATTAATTTCCTATCAACAGATAAAAATATCTAGTGGAAGTCCACATATTGTCCTGTTTTTAGAATGTATGTATGTGCGTACTGTATGTACACACACATGGGTACCTGTATACACACATGCTCAGAATATTAGATCACTGATCTTGGTGTATTTTACCCCAGCCTTTCCTCCCTTCACCAATCCCTGCAAGTGCTAAAAAAAATCATGGGTGTGTCTGTGTTTTCAGAGTCATAATGAGGGATAAACAGTGTGACGAGGTGACAGAGCGCAGACCTTAGACTTGGCCCTCGGCTTTGAGCCACGGCAGGCCTTTACACGTGATGCAATGACAGCTCTTTGAGATGGCTGGGAAATGAATTCTTGCTCAGTGTAAAGAAACTATTCATAACAGCTTTGCGTAAGAAAACATTAACAATTTTTCATATGGATCAAAGTGGCCATCTGGTTAAATTCACACAGGCCATACCTTATTTATGCAACTCCTTTACTACTCTCGGTGGATTAGTTTCATTTTTTGTCTTCCTTTTTCCCTGAGGTTCCCTCAGGTTTGTCCAGCACTTGCAGAGTGAGACTCTCTCAAGAATGTGTCTAATTTAGTGGCTAAGAGGCAGATTTATACCTGTGCTAGTTATGGAGAGGGTTGCTCCCTCGAGAAGCCCAATGACTGTTTACGGGCGGCCCGACAATGCCTTAGCAGATGATGAAGCACCTGCCAGAGTTCCCCCATGTCGGTTCCATCCTTTTCTGTGTGTCTGCTTGCCTTTCTTCCTCTCGCTTTCTTTCTTCTTTCACTCTTCCTTCCTTCTTCCTTTTCTCAGCCTTCTCTCCTTCCTCACTCCTTCCTGCCCTTTCTCTCGCTTTGTTTCTTTTCTCAGCAGAGCCACATCACCTTCAGTTACCATGGAGTTGTGCATTTTACAACCATTCCCACTGCTCTCCCCAGAGTACACCCATCTACTTACTCCGTCTACCACTGAGGATAAGAGTTTTCATCTCACATCACACACACACACACACACACACACACACATACACATACACCAGTGAACAGAACTGTGGTCAGGTTTTGTTTATGACAGGGAAAGGCAATATCGAGATTGTTTCAGAGTAGTGTCATCACGTGAAATGTATCGCTGTCAGGAGTATGTTTTTATACGTCTAGGCCCTTGCCTGAAGCCATTTTGGGAAACAGAAAATATCATATCGTATGACCTCCTCTGGTATAAAAGTAAACTATCAGTTGTAAATCCGATACACAACTACAGTAGTGTGTGCGAAGAGGAAGGGAAGTGAGTTCTCCTGTTTGTATCTGGACTCAAGCAGAATAACAGCTACTTGGTGAATGGGAAAATAAAATAGTGACCATGCATTTCACTTTATGTGAAACTGTGATTTCTGCTCTTTTACTGTTTGTTTGTTTGTTTGTTTGTTTGTTTGTTTTTTAACCAAGGAAACTGATCTATCAGTAAACCATTTTGTCTGGATTTTGAAAGGTCATTTAAAAACTTCTTACAAGAAGACACAAGAGAAATATTTTAATTTCCCACAAGTAGAAATAAAAACACTAAATGCGTACTATTACATATGTAATTCTCCTGTATTTCAACTTGCAAAGGGTTTAATTTTATTTATTTTGGTTGCCTCAAATTGTATGTTTCCTGTAGTAAAACCTTATAAAGAATTTATAAATCTCCATACACATTACTTATGTCTCTCCTTATGTCACTTGAGTATTAAATCATCAAGCGTTGACCAATTCTTGGTCACAGCTCTGCAATTTCGAGTTCTTCATTCTCTTCAATATCCAGGCTACATTATACTCAATGGGCCGTAAGTCATTAATGTATGTGGTATGATTTTGCACCTGTAATTAAGTGTCAGTTTATAAACACACAAACACTAATAATACCCAGAGCTTTTCTGGGAGAGCCTGGTGGTGGCAATAGCCCATCCATCAATGTCCCTAATGAGGCTCCATATAGACAAGTCAGGGGAGGCTTCCTGGGCCGTTCAGTCTTATTTTTCATGTTCACTATGATAACCACCCAAATCCCTGGTAAGATGATATCAACCAAGATAGGGAAGATGTTAATGTGTGTGTAGTTTTGTGTGTAAGCCTGCATACTTATATCTTGTGTGTGGATTAGGGGTCCTGTTCAAAATTCCCATTAACCTCACTGCCATTTTAGTGTTGGTGATGTTAATCAAAACCAGCACCATTAAGTGTGAGGTGCTTAATATGGCTTCTGTTTTCAATGTCGCCATTAATAATATGATGCAGAGAGGCCAACTTGAGGAGCTAATGAGGTGTCACAGGTCATTTAGACCAATCAGAAGCCACCACAGGACATTAGCTAAACAAAGGCCTTGGCTCTGCTACAGTGGGCTACTGGGACAACACAGTAAGGGAGAACATAGTTAGAGCAACAATAACATACTTTTTAAGCTCAGGCAAGCTAACACCAGAACGAGTAGATCCTTCTCTTTGTAGAGACCTTGTTTATTTATGGTCTCTGCAAAGCCAACGTTCTCCACTGAAGTTCTTATGCAGCTTATGAGTGATAATCCTCTTCCTGTTTATTTGAATTATAGATCACCATCTCTCTCTCTTGCTCTCTTAGATCGCAGAAGCAAACAGCACAGAATGTGGTCGACTTGTTTAACTAACAAATACATCTACAATTTCAGAAGCTGTGGCCCTCACTGCCGGACCGATTTCAGGGTCCACATCGTCATCGCACCAGGGCTGAGACAAGGTTTGTACTGGGCCCGGGATCCTGCAGGGATGGGAGGACGTTTTGCAACACAACATTTACAGTCTCATTGAGAGCGCTGATGATACATTTGAGGGACTTGTGAGAGCAGAGGTCAATGTTCCTGATAGCTAAAGTGCCCATAAACCGTATATCTCTGCCTGGGCATATCATGTATCTGGCACTCGGAAGGAAAGTGAAAGAAGTTTATAATCTTTTTATAAAATGACCGTCACCAAGTGCTCTCATGAACATCAGTTTGAAAGACAGTTGTTAATTAGTTTTCATTTCTGCAAAGAGCTGCATGTCGCTATTATGTTTTTAAAACTGCTGTCCATTCAGTCAAGTAATCGATCCTGATTCAGTGATAAATGTGTTTCTTACTTAAATAAGTGGCTAAGCAGGAGAAGAATTTTACAGTAGTAATAAGAAAACAATGGATAAAAAATGCAGTTACATAGTAACTGACAATAATGCGATGTGAAATGGCCTTTCCTTTTCTCTTTACTGAATGTGATTGTATAGTACTCCTGAGACCCCAAAATATGTTATATCTGTTCTGAGACTTGATGATTCTAAATGTTCACATCCACCCAGTGATCAGTGTGCGTTAATGTAACTATAACAAGAGACCACTCTTGAAATACTTTTAGACTCCTTGATATTTTCTTCTGTGTGTCAGTATGAAAGTAGCAGCAGTCAGCGTGTCAGCGGGTAATGACAGAGGAAGTGACGTCTGACAACTGTGGCCTGCCGCTGTGGTTGTTTTTTTCAGAGCACAAGGAGGTGGCCACATCTGAACACTAATGGAGAAGGAGAAAATGGCCGTGTCAGTCCTGTCAACGTATTATGTTTTAAACCTAGACAGTTGTTGTCGCTCTTGCAGGCCCATAATTTTATGCCATTAAAAGTGCCAAAGGGGGAAAGAGTGAGGGAAGAAGGAAGGGAGGGAGGTGGGCTCTGAAGTGAAAGCAGTTGTAGGATTTTTCTACCTCTTGTTCACTTCATGCCTGATTCCCTGCCACTATTTTGCTGGAAACTTTTGGCATTTCTTGAAAGCTTAAAGACTAGTTGGGGCTTTAAAGTGATCATAAAGTCAATCATGTTGGCTTGAATTACCCAGCAATCTCTGTCAGTTAGTCCCCTCTCAGCCGCTACACCATGAGATGTGCGTGGGAGTGGGGTGTAGACGTGTGTGCATACATGTGTGATTCTCTGTGTGCATTAACGTACATACTGTACATGTGTATGAGAATACAAGTGAAAAGTGGGAGAGGACTCATTTTCATGCCTAACTGCTTTAAAGGTGAGATATGCAACTCCAAATCCAATACACGTCTTTTTGCCAAATTCAGTGAATATCTCCTCATGGTCAGCTAGCTGTCCGTTTTCTGTGTGCGCTGAAAAACAATAAAGTGTTTGTGCACATCCCTGGCTCTAAAGTGGAAACAAACGAAGTGGCTCGGGCCGAGTTACCAACACTAGTCCAGCCATGATTTGTTTGTTAGATAACGTTAAATGACTTGTCCATGGACATTTAGCTTACTTTCTAGTTTGCCAAGATATGTTGCTGTTGTTGATGTTTCCTATTGTGGAGCTGGTTTGCTGGCTCTGGGAAATCATCTTGCAGCAGCAATTGTAGCAACAGTTAGCTAACCTACAACTTCGGTAACATCAGTGACATTACTTGCTGTGCTCCAGAATCGCATACCCCACTTTTAAAAGCAGCAAAATTGTTGACTACTTTTAAAAGTGGAGATTTAAAACAGACCGTGGGGCCAAATTATAATGCCCTGCAGGTCCGAAAAACTCTGACACTTCTTTATGAATTCACTAATCGAAAAATGTTGGTGGGAATTACTGTCACTTGTTCTGATTTGTATGCATGACAACCTTTTTCATCTCAAAGAATACTAGACCCCACAAGGTCTTTACATTATGGGCAAACATTTGCAATTATGATGAACTCAGCCAGCTTATCTCAAAAGGAACAGGTTCTTACTGATGGACAAGTAGACGTTTTAATGAAATAAACTGCTTTGAGCTGATGAAATAAAGATTGTGCCACCTCGGGGCACACTCAGATTAAATTATCAAGATGACTGCATGCATGCCGCTCCCATTAACTCAGGTATGGTAACAGCCTAATTACACTGCACTTGTTCTATTTAGTATTTGTAAGTACTTTATACAGTGGATGATGCTTGCTAACACACTCCTCCTCTGTGCTTTTCCCCCCTATGATGGTTGAAGGCCTCACAGATCTTCTTTTACTCCATTCAGAGGGATGAACTAATGTTGAAACCATGTGTTGTCCCTAGACGCTGAGCGAGTAGACACTGTGATGCGTGCAGTTTAATGCTTGCAGATAAACATGGGCCCGATGGCTTGTCAGAAGCCTGTGGAAGGAGCCCAGAGTCCTCTGCGTTAAAACAATGTTGGTGTTGGGGCGAGAGGGACTGTGACTGGCAATGGGAAACACCTGTGCTGGGGTGAGCAGCCGGGCAGTATGCTGGGGTTGGGGGGTTACCCTTTTGGAAGAGGAAAGGAAGGCAAGAGGGAGATATAAAGCCAGCTGTAAAGGCCACTACATCCTCGCCATTTGCTGCTGAGAAGGTCTAAGGAAATTAGTTACAGTAATGTCTTGACTGTTGCCCCTTACATTTTAACACACATATGCTGGCAGTATAGAGTCCGAGCCTGAGGCTCAACCTGAAAGGCTATATGTGTTCAGGCATATGCAGATACATTAGCTGAGACCTTCCGAATTTTAGCTTTTGGTATGGTGAATTCATAAATATGACTTCAGTATTCAGGTGTTTTTCCTATCAGTGTTTTTGTGCTGATTCTATCTATCCTCCAACATTTTCTGATATCATGACATTTAAACAAAGGCATACTTTTCCCCTTGTCATAATATTTTAGTAAAGGTTTGGCTCTGCTGTGACAATTGTAGGACTTATTTTTTCAATTTAGTCTCTCTCTGTATGTGATAGAAAATTCCAGGAGTAACTACAGCCACATAGGATACAAGGCTCCTGGCATCCATAAGGCTGTGGCAGCATTTTAGACTATCTCTACACTAAGGAATAAGTGTTTTTCTCTCCAGTGTTCTGACTTTTTGTTGGCTTGCATGGTTTTAGTACATTTTTATTGGAAACATTTTAACCTTCTAGCAATCCCAGTAGCTTATAAAACTTTTTAAGGTAAAAAGGTAATTACTTTCATCATTCATGTCAAAATGTGCTGAAAATGCCTCTGCTTTTCAGTAATGCTCTTTAGATATACATGTATCAATACAAAAACATTAATTAATTAATTTCTGTATAGCAACAAAAAAGGGTTTAAACTGTATAAAGGCAATTTATGCAAGTTTTATGGGTTTTAAAATAATACCCAGCTATGCAAAGGTGTGCATAGAGTATAAACATGCAAATCCCAAATGAAACCAAGAATACACAACACAGCACACATTTTTACAGGCAAACATCTTACCCTGCTGTATATCCATCAGCCTCTCCTCAGCGGCCCAGCGCTCCACCCTCAAGTGAGGTTGATCATTCCATATCCTGCTTCTCTATCCTGAGGTGCCTGCTGTCAATTTATCAGACTCTTCCTTTTAATTTCATACTTTCCACAGTGTAAGCATCCATCTCCGCTGTCTGCAGCACCGTTAGAGGGTTCAGAGCATAGGGGTGTGAAAGAGGCTGATGTGTAGCCCACAACTGACAGAAGCGGGTTATGATGGAGTAATGATCTTGTGAAAAAAAAGCAGAATACTGTACACATAGTTGGAGTCCTCTCTGAACATTTTCCATATTCTAGTCTATATGGAGTGTTTTCTAGTATGTGTGGTTATTAAATATTGATTAGATTTCCCTGTACACTTTTGAATCAGAATCCAAAAAACTCTCTTTTAAGTCTAAATTCCACAGTGGATAATAGATAACAGTCTAAATTTGTGCGTCAGAGAGAGTGAGTAATACGCTGATAATATGCCCTAATGTCACAGATATCATTTAGTTTAGATTGATAATATGCTACTTACAAATCAGTTGTATAAAAACTCGAATTTTGGAAAAGTGTAAATGAGCAAAATATACAGTAATTTAATGGATATTACAGCATGTGTGTTCTGACGTGACATTTACAGTAGTACTTGTTGAATTTGGCAGTCAAACATATAATCTGAAGTATTCATATATATATCAATAAATCAGATGTATTTTGGGAATCATGCATGCAATCTGTAGATTATATACATGTTAAACTCCAATTGGCTTCATTGCTCTTCATTTGACACATCTGGAATTTGAAAATAAAGTAAATTTGTATGAGATTTGACACATAAACTATCATTAAATTTAATCTTAATTTAGGACTCCCAAACCTTCTTTCTGTAGTCCTCTCCTCATCCCCTCTTTCCTGATATTTCTCCCCCCCATCCCTCTCTGTGTCTTACAAAATTAATTACTGTATGTTTTATTTTATGAAGGTGTCAGGATGAAATGATGAATGGCTTGTAATATCAAAAGATTAAAGGCACAATGCAATGAAGGACGCACTGCTTACACTGTGGCAGTGCTTGCAGACACATGTACACACACACACACACTCATGGTCTCTGGGGCCATTGATATTTGGTTTCATATTTGATATTAACTTACTGGAGGAGCGAGTATAGTCGCAATGTCATTATAAGTGGTAGGGGGGCATAATAGAAGTGAACTTTTCAAAAAAGGTCCTTATAATTGCAGCATGGGCCTTTCTTGATAAAATTCCATATTGATATGTACACTGGTCCCCTCATTATGGACACAGATGAAAAAGAGCATTTCAGCATTCTTTAATGAGCACAGTAACAGTGAAGGTCATCTTAATGGGGTTCAACTAGCTGTTGGGAGCCAGAGGTAATATTCTAATGAGAAAGAGCCACTACACCACTTATAATTCTGTAATTGCACCCATGGATGCAATTTTATTGTTGCCTGTGCCGTGGTATTGAAGTCCTTTGTTGTCATTTGCAACATTGCTTGTCCTCTCTGGTCTGGTTTGGTGGTCCAGCCCAAGCTCAGTACTTGCATACGCATACAATGTCATTACCATATTTCAAATCCACTTCACACACCATCCAGTGTTTATTGGAAGCTACAGTTTATTCATTGCTTACTTATGGGTGGAGGGATATCAGAACCACCTAGCAAAAGGAATGAATATTAACCCTAGTACACAGCAGTGTGGCAAAACAAAGACAGAAGGAATGTTTTGTGTGCATTTGTGCATGTGTTGGCTGTGTTTGCTTGTGCATGTGTTGATTTTGAGTTTGCCTGAGTACATGTGTGTGTCCAAAAAACATCTTAATGCCTGAGGCTGTTTCTCTTCTGAATCTCAGCCTATTCCTTAGAATAACATGAACTTTTGCATATTGCAATTATAAAGTGTATTTCTTAACTTCTTATTTGTTGCTTTGCAAAAACTGTACATTGAGATTCATATTTATGATATTAAAAGAATTTACCATTGCAATTTACCATTGCGCTTTTATAACATTGTCGAAGTCATGATAGACAGTTTCATGAATTGATTAAGCAGAACTAAAGATATCAGCATTTTAATTACATCCATACTCCTCCCTTGTCAAAACCTGGTGCTACCCACAATGCAACTTGACCAACAACAGTTTGGTCAGAGATTTGGGTGTGAGATTTTTCAACAGTAGTCATTCAGATTTAAGGGTGTCATTCACAAATGACATGCAGTTTCAATAGTTTATATAGAAATGTAACAAAATCCAAATATGTTTTTGATGAAAATTGCAAATACTTTTAAGTACATGTATTTGTGGATTTAAATTTTGTTTATTAATATTGAGACTGACTGAGATCTGACTCCATATACAGATGGCATGTGACAACCATCTGCATTTGCAAGGTGGCCCTTTCTCCATAACAACCTTCACATTAGCTCTTCACTCAGATGAGAAACAGAGCAGTGTGTACTGTACCTCTGGCACCACCTGTGTGCACACTAACTTACAGTAGCTTTTGGTCAAGTTGCAGTGTTGCAATGGGTTAATGGCTTGAGACAGTCATAATTTCTGAAATACTGAGTGAGTTAATCTCAGCTGCACAGCACTGTAAATAGGTTCTGTAATAGATAGATTTTTCTGATTAGCATTGTAAAGCAGCAGATTCAGATTGTACGTGTTGATAGTACCATAAGTCCAATAGAAAGAATGTGATAGATAGAAAAATCTGCTCTATGAACAAAAAAGGGGTGAAACATAAACTAAAACAGGCTTCGAGATTTCTCCCTCCCTCTTCCTCTCTGCACTTATTCCCTCTTTGTAGGTCATGTCAGTTTAAACAAATATTTTCACCATGACTTGTATGCACATGGGAGATGCACAACAGAACCAATGGTTAAAGGTCATACAGCTTTTTCCCTTTTTGGACACAAAAAAAATGTTCAAAGTCACGAATCATCAACATTCGACTTCCCATCCCAAACTGTTTCAATTCAAGACAATGATGAAAAAGATGTAACCTAAACTTATAGAGTGAAAGCTTAGGGGCATATACTCTTTGGGGAATTAAAATGAGCAATTTGTCAAATTCCATTCAAAGCACTGAAGTGTAGATGAATATCAATCTGAAATAGGAGAGTGCAGAAGAGTGAACCAGCTCCATGTGATTCAGGCGGCTGTGTAAAAGTATGAGGGAGTTTTAAAGGTGATAAAAAAAAGGCACGGCAGTGAATATCATCTTGTAGATAAGACAGCCACCCTGCTTTCCACGGGCTACATCCGTTTTATCGCATCTGGCAGCGAATTAAGGCACGTGTGGGGAAAAAAAAAGGACGATTGAAAATGAAACCCGGGGCTAAGACCGCATTCAGCCTGACTGCTTTCTTCCTTCAACACTGACATTAGGCTTTCATTCTCACATGAGATCCTCTGATGATGATGATGAACCATAAAAAATGATATAGCTCAATAAAAGTACAAAAAGGCGCAAGTTCATAAAGAGGACCTGAGGGCCATGTTAGGTTTGGTCCGTGCCAATGCATTTCTTCTCCCTCTGCTGGCTTTTAGAGATGATTACCTTGGATATTTATAGATGAAACATTTTTTGATTTGAGGGAGTTAGTGTGGCTGGATGTTTGTGTCTGCTGGCTCTTGCGAGGCTGCACATATACAATACAGTGGGTTTTCTCTTGCCATTACTAAAGATCTATGACCTGTTATTTATTAAAAATTGGAATAATGTTGTATTGCTGTCATCACTGTCATCATAAATAGCACTGGAAAAAAACCTGCTGTGATATAAGAGGGATGACAGAATTGGAAAACTGACTGATATTGACAATCTCATTGTAAGAACAAATTAGACGGTTGTTGGAGTTTTCTTGGTCACCTTGAAAGTCCACATTGGATTCAGTCAAAGTCCAGAACGTACAAATGGGTCATATGCCTTCATATATCATAATGAGGCCGTGCCAATACATTGAGTTTTGTGTCAATACATTGTGGAAAGTCAACTGTTATCTGCAGCCAAGAAACAACAGCAAAATATCGGACCTCTCTAATACTTTACACTCATTGATTCTTTCATCCTCTGCTCTCTATTGAAAGAGTGCAGACTGGAGAAGGCAAGCTCTGGTGAGCACCAGCTCCCTCCTCTTCAGGCAGTGTGTGATGTGACTTGAGCCGTGTGATCTCCATGAGAGAAAACCCCGATGCATACAGGAAATAATCAGGGCAACACAGGCAGGGTTCAGAGGAATGCAAATATTTTCAGAGTGCTTAAAAAACAATACCACATGCACGCACGCCGCCAAATACTAACACCCCCCCACACACACACACACACACACACACACACACACACACTCACACACACACATTTAACCACAATACATACCCACACATACATCACACAACAGAGGAACAAAATAAAACAACAACCAGCCCCCTGACAAAACTCTCCCCAAGTGCATTTGCATAAAACATTAAGCTTAACAAAATGATTACACCTGACAAGTTGAGTTGGAGGAAGAACATCGCCGGTGGCAGCCGGTTACTTGCAGATCCTGCAATCATTCTCTCGTCAAGCAACTGTTTCATGGCCGCCTTTGTAGGCACTGTCATGCCGCTGCATCGTGATTAATCCTTCCCTTTTGTTTTTCTTTTCTCCCTTCCACCCCTCTCAGTCCCTCCCACAAATCCAATAAGTTGCCCTTAAATCAGGTTACCCTGCACCTTGCAGATAGGAGTATTGTGATGGATATGCCAAAATGCATGCCAGGCAGCATGTTTTTGTGCGAAAGCACTATGAAATTGTACTGCTGTGATTCTGCATTATGGTGCTAAGTGTTTGTCTTGTAATGCAATTAAATGTGCATGTAAGCCGCCCCCACACTCCCCAAACTATTGTGTGCTGTATTTAATAATTTTATATACGCTCTTTTGTGACATTGCCATTTAACCCGAGGTAAAATAGAATAATTTAGAGGAGTATTAAAAGGATAACTTTAGAGTGTTTTCCATAGAAAACACAAGCTGGATCATTTTAGAAAAAAAAAGATGACTATCAAAACATTAATATCCTTCTCACTCATATAAGCCTGCTGAAAATTCCTAGCTCTGCGTACTTTGCTGAAGGATAGCTTGCAGATAAAGAAAGAGAGAGATTATTGCCTCCTTTCATTTCTGCCCCCCTGGCAGCGGTAGGTATGGTAATATGGTTTTTGAATATTTGCAAGCATAAACTTAAGAAATGAGTGCTGATAAGGAGTGACAGCAACAGAGGCAGCAGAGATCTTCAGCATGACAGGCGATGTCAAAAACCCCGGTGACGCTGTCACTGTGACAAACTTTTCAAAAGAACAATGCACACACACACACCGTTATTGAAGTGAGCTGCTGCAAGTCTCTGACAGTGTTGTCCCAGCAGTTAAAAAATGGAAACATCACCTAATTATGCACGCCATATTTTTTCTCTGAATACTTAAGCCTACAAACTTTCAACGTATGTCAATATACTTTGCAGAGCGCCTGGGTGTACAGGCACAGCACAGGCACATTGGTAGAATCAAAGATTTATAGCCGAGACTCGTCCTGTGTAATAATAGATTCAGTTCAGAAAAATAATTCAAATACAATATTGGAACTGTTAAATCCCAAATATTTTTCGACCAAAAAATAAGAAAATGATTTTATCCCCAGCTTGCACTGTTTATGACCTTAACCTGACGTTAACCTCCTCAAGAGCAGGTGTCTGTCTGACATGCAGGTTCTGTTATTGAGTTTTACTCCTCTTTTAATCTTAGCTGTACTTTTATTAGTAACTCTGCAGACCCTGTCACGTCTGCGAGAAGTCGTGAGGATCATTACTTTCAAAAAGAACCAGCTGGCCCATTGTTTAGGCTTTGCCAGCTGTGTCTATTTTCATAACCCATTTTCCTTTTGTTCTGCTACACCTCCCTATAAAAGTACAGAGACAGGAAGACAGAGTTGTATTTCACCATTTTCATGAACTCTTACCCTTACGATAGCCTAATGCTCAACGCTTCACCGTCGGTGTGTGTGCCTGCATGTGAGTCTGTATGTGTGTCAGTGTGCATGTGCGAGTGACTTTGAGGAGGAAGGCGAGGTATGTAATCACCTAATCCAAACATACACTCGGGGAATCTCATTACTGGACCTAACAGTTCCATTTGAACCTTATCTGGTTTCAATCAGCTGCCTCTCGTTTGGAGAAAGGTGCAGAAACTTGATTCCTTTTGTCTAGAAGTCTCTGCTATCAGGGGTCTCCTGTTTGTCTTGTCTATCACCATCTTTTACAGCTAACGGTATTTTAAATTCTCCATCAGCGCTGAGGAGAGCAACTTCAGTGGCAGTAAAAAGCTGCTTCTCATCATCCAACTTGCAAGTAGCAGTATGTGACATCAGGGGGTTTGTATGTGCAGAATGGACGGCTGCCATGGGGAACTCCCGCTAACCCCACACCCTCTCACACTAACCCCAGTTCTTCCCCAGCCACCCGCTCCCACAGCCCCCCATCCACATGCAAACGGACATTAAAACGAAACCTGACCCTGGTCCTGGAATCTGTAAGGTACTGGGTTTTTTACCCCTTCTTTTCTTTTTTCCTAAACAGGGAATCCTGCAGCGTGTGTGTGCGTGTGTGTGTGTGTGTGTGTGTGTGTGTGTGTGTGTTTGTGTGTGCAACGTTAGGATAGTCAAGAGGGGGGTCAAAGAAAGGTGAGCAAGAAGCGACGTCAACCACTGCGAGTGAACTGTCTCAGGAATCCCCAGATTAAAAAGCTCCAGAAGGTTGAGAGTCGAAGATAATCACAGGATCTGGAATTCACAATAACAAACTGGCCATATATCTACCTGTCTCCGGCCTTCCTCCCCGAGACAGCCACAGGGTCAACCAAATGGCTGCATTCCATCAACAGCTTTTTTTTTTCTCCTGCTGGGCTCCCAATGAAGTGTCTGGAAATATCAAATATGGCCTCTGAAGCTAAACGTTTAACTCTTCTATCTCTTTCTCTACCTACCAACCCAACATTCTCACTTGTGCTTTTTGAGCACTGGGAGTCTAAGTTAATATGAAAGGGTCACTTTATCCAACTGTGCTTAGAGTTTTGAAAAGGGACTGAACCTGATACTGAAGGGCTGGATCTTAGCCTCATGATTAATGTAGGATTTTAAGGTAGATGCAACCAAGACCCCACCACCACAGCCTCACAACTGTGACTCCAGCTAAGGGCTCGGGGCTGCAGCATAGGGGCTGAGGTTAGAGGTCTGGAGCTTTGTGGCTGGGGTTAGAGAGCTTCCTCTGAGACTTAAGTTGGAGCCACGGGCTCTGTGGCTGTAGCGATTTCTGGGTTGAATTAACAGTTCAGCAGGAGAGCTGTGAGTAGTGTCTGGAGGGGGCTGTTGAGGTCTGGTGGAGGGTCTAGTAGGGCAGGTATGATTTACATAGCTGTGAGAGAGTCCAGGATCTAAGTCTGCCCAGACCCTTCCCCAGGGAATCTTGTTGAAGGAGGTGCTGCATTGTGATACATGTGTGATTTATGTTCTCCATGTATTCTTCCTTCCATTGCCTGACAACTTCATTATTTATTTCTGTTTGTTGTGATTATTTGCTTTAGCGCATTTACAGATACTGTATATTGCGTAGACTGGGTTGCAGCCCAGAGATTTGACTGTGTGCCTGTCTTTTCTTCAGATCCGTTCTCTGTAGAGGTGAGTCTTTGTTGTTGCCCGTGTACCCGTCTAGACACTGAGGATAATTTGTCCCTTTGCTTCCTCCTCTGGTTGCTCCGTTCTCAGCAAGGGAAATTACCTTACAAAGAGGGCAAGGGTTGCCGATTGAAAGTAAGTTATTTCGTCAGTGTAAAGTGTAGTAAATAGCCCGAGGTTAGGAGAAAATAATGATATACAGTCCTGTCCAGAGGGAGACTACAACATGAGACACAATCAGACCCTTGCAGAAAACTTTCTGAAATGCTTTCAGAGGATATATTTCATCATGTTAGATTACTACTGTGGATAGCACCATTACTGGATGGTTATATCATATTCATATCCTGGTGCGGAGTCTCAAAGCATTGTGAACCAGCATTCCTTAAGCGTAGTGCATGGGGTTTAGGACTGCAGGGTATATCTAAATTCAGCTATTGATTAACGTTGCAGCAGAAAAAAACAAAAAGGAAAGCCCCCTGTAAAGACATCACCATCTGCAGTTACACAGTAGACTGTTTAATTCCCCCCCTCACTGCTGCATTCAAATTATTTGCCTTCGCAGTCGAAAATCGAAGGGTTGTAAAAATTGACTTCCTGTACAGGCAGAGAGAAATAAATTTCAGCAGTATTGACAGCAGCAAAGCAGAAAAGCTATTGCCCAGCATTTAATTATTGAAGACATTGATCAACAAAGTGATTTATTTGCTGTGGTTCGGTTAAAAGGCCTAATTGAGTCACAGTGTTCTGTAAAAGGCTTTTATTTGTTCATTTGGTCTGGATCAGATGGCATGATAACCTACAGTCGGAAAGTAGGAACACATTTTGAATGAATGCATTTAATGAAGTCTTTTGAAAGTAGAATTTAATTTAGGTACATTAACAAAAAAAGTAAAAATGACAGGCTTCAGAAATAAAAATATAAACAATTGTGCAGATGATATTTATAATGTCAATGCAAGCACATAGCTGCTAGAATTAACATAAACAGTAATCTAGATATACCCTCATTCAATAGTGCAAAATATGCATAGAATCAATGCAGATGTCCCTATAAAATCACTCATCTGTACCCAAAACCTTCAGTGATGACAGCCTATCTAATGTGCTACAGTAGAGGGGGACCTGCAGGTCTCCGGCTATTAAACTGCAGTCCTCCGCCTCCCCCTTGATCATTCACTTTCATTAATAAGCAGGGAGCTTGATCTATCAGACACTTGCATGGTATCCCTGTGGAAGGAATGTATTTTAGGATGAACAATGTTAGACTCTGGGGATGCAAATGTTGTTGATGTATTTCCCTTACAGAGTTTATGGTCAGTTAATACATCCAGAGATATTTTTTATTTTACAAACAGCATCCTTGTGGATGCATCCTTATGCAAGTTATACGCTATGTAGAGAAAATCATTTGAAATGTTCATAATGCAAAAAAAAGTTTTGTCCATTTAGGTAAAAGTAGCATTTTCTGCAGGTGTTCTGTAGGTGTATGGGGAATATAAAGAGTGGTGTTGGGCAGACTGCACCTTCTGTCTTCTGCCTCTCTGTCAATCCTAAACCTGTGGCTGACAGCAGCAACATACACAGGGAGGAGAAAGGAGGAGCAGGGAGCAGGATGTTTTCATCAGAATATGTCTCTTAACTCCACAACCGGTGAGCGGTCTAATGATCTCACTTTAGACGGAGATGGGAATGTCGGGATTAATGGCATTCCAAGAGGAGGATTGGAGCTCCACATTGTGTCCCCGGCACAGTTTGAGACTGGAGGGAAGAGTCAGACAGCAGGACTGGAAGAAATTATGAGATAAAGAGAGAGAGAAAGGTGAAGGAGGGGTGGTGTCAGAGAAAGAAACCACGGGGGGAAAAGGAAAAGTGGGTTCATTTTCTGGATAGATAGATCAGATGAAATGGAACCATGCGTCAGAATGAAGGCAGCTGTGCTTTTGGCAAAAGCTTTCTTGGCGCACACAAGCGCATGAGTGCACACATGCTCCTCATCCCCTCACACATGGAGGTAAAGGGATCTTCACGGACAGGTGAGGGTTAGCTTTAGTATTAGCTCTGTGCTGCAAGCCTGGATGAGCTCAGCCATTGATTTCTCCTTCATTCTTCCTCTCCGGGGCTTTAGCCAAGGGAGCAGAGTTTAGCAGGCCCTCAAGGCATGGAGCCATCTAAGCAGCACTAAGTCCTGGAACTGCTTCAGATTACCTGCTGTGTTCTTTGCCAGACAACGCTGTGTGCCTTCGCTTGTGTTTGTGTGTACGCTGTTTGCTCAATGCAGGTTTGCTATAATTCATGTCATTATGAGATTACTTAAAACTGCACCTGAATGCTGGACATCATGCACATTATGGGTTTCCATTACTTTTATAAGATCTGTAATCTTAGTTTACCAGTGCAGCTATATATATTAGCATTTAGCACAGGTTTATTTATTAATTATTTTTATTATTATTTATTTATTAATTATTAATTATTGTGTGTGTAAAGACTATTGAAAGATAGGTGAAGATATATATATATATATATATATATTGAGCTCAAAATGAGACCCTAACCCTTTAAATAGACACCGTATAAGGAATTGGTTTGAAATGGAAAATGATGCCCAAGAATTGGCTTTCTCTTACATTTGTCTCTTACACAACAGTAGGATTTTTGTTCAGTCTTGCAGAGAGCAAGGCACGGTCCAACCAGTCCTGGAACAAAAATAAACTGTTATCCTTGGAAGTGTCTTTACTGTACTTAGTCACACACGCATTTATCATGAGGTTATAAATCTTTGTGAGTGAAGGTTGTTAATGACTTCGAGAGACAGTGGTGGAAGTGCTCTGTCTCCTCTGTTAGATGGGTTGTGATTCTAGTTGCAAAAGACAGAGGCTGTGGCTGGGATAGTACTTTACCTGGCCCAGGACTCCCCTGGGCTCACTATAGTGGAACGCTCTGTAGACTGGGGGCCCTGGCCTCATGCTGGGCCTGTCTGCATCCAGCAGTTTATGGAGACGCCGCATATAGACTGACACTTACAGTTTGATGTCTGCTAGCGGCCTCTTTTACCTTCCTGTTTGAGAGTGTAACTATCTCTGTCTTTATTTGTTTAACTCTTTCTTTAAGCCTCTTACCCTCTCTTTCTTTATCACTTTCTATTTCCATCTGTTATTTTGTTTTAGAAACTTAAGAGATGGGTAGAGCTGGCTGTGCACCTTTAGGCTAAAGAGTGTTTCCTTGGTCTGCATGATTTCAGTCAGGAAACACTAAACACCGGTGGGCAGAAATATCAATGTGTGGTGGAGTTGTTTAATATTTCCTTTCCTCTGTAGATATGGACACGAGGGAAATATCCATCTCCTGGGATCCTGACCCCATAGGAACTATCTGTATTCCAGACGGAACTCAAACAATGACGTTTGCACTGGGTCGGAGGACTATGTGTAGTGCTGGGTCACTTCCAAGGCATCAGCCCTAACCTTTCAGGGCCTCAGACCTTAGTCCATTTTTAGTGGTGAGTGCAAGGAAAATAAGCATCACCAGCAGTTTGTCTTTTTACTGTCTTGCATCATTTCCTGCCTCCCCCTCGCTTTTGATCATACTCTCTCCCATTCTGCTCGAACACACGCTCATGCGCAAACAAACCTGCACCATCCTCCGACTCCTCCATCTTTCCTCTGTCCAGCCAGCCCTAATGAGTCTTTCAGCTGAGCGATGATAGACTTGTATTTATTCTCCAAGCCGATAATTTTAGGGAGTGCATCTACACTCTCAGTGCCTGGGGCCCATGCCAGGGACAGATCAACCCTAGGCAGTGAGAGGAATATGGAAATAGTTTTTCAACAACCACCTCTTCCCTGCCCAATTTTTCTTTACAGTAAATATACATACTACATAAGTATGACTTCATTCTCCCTCAGGCATTGTCACTACTTGAATTTTTTTCAAAAACAATTTACCCTCAACATACAATTACGCACACACACAGCTAATCCTTTTAGCTCATAACATACAGACAATGGACTAACTCCAAGCAGAAGCCTGAGGCTAGGACTTCATACCTCCCAGCTCAGTAAACAAGGAAAAAATGACCAAAAAAAGACAACACCATATAAATGTTTCTGCCTGTCATGGAGTCAGGTTCAAGTGCACCAGCAGTTATTTGCACGTGCGTATAAACTTCAAAGTTAACAGTGAGTGGCTGTGTTTTGGGGTGAGAGACCCCCGGCATGATGGAGAGCGCTGGGCTGGGGGTAGACGGAGCAGTACTGTGAGATAAATCTACCATGCCGCACATGAGCTCATTAATTCAACATTTCAGTCCATGTGGATGAGACAGGGAGGGCCTATCCAAACACTGTCCCTCCGCAGCAGGGCCCTGAGCACTCTGAAGCACTCTCTATTTACTGTAGGCCTGTGTTTGGGCTTGTGCCATGTAACACTTTGACCCAGCGAGAGGAGATTGTTGAGACTTGTATCCAAGAAGGGAAACAGAAAGCTATTGTGAGTCTGAGCACAACAAGGTTTGGTTTTGGTGGGCTTTTTCTTAACTTACTGACATGTAGTGATGGAATATGAAAACAAAATGTAAGCCGAATCATACAGAGCTTACCTTTAAGCTCTTACATTTTACAAAAGTTTTTAAAACTTTCGATTCTCACAGCATATGTTGGTTGTTTTTTCAGTTGTTGCATGTGGCTAAAGGCTATTTTTTGCTACATGAAAAAATGGGTAAAATACTAAGTGATTGCAAAGAAAGCCTATCCCAGGCCACCCTTACCCTCTTTTGGACACACACCAATACATCTGACCCAACACTTTAGATTCCACTATTGCTCCCAAATATCCCCCCTGTGTTGACATTAGATCTGAAGGATCAGTGTCTCCCCGGGGCAGATGGTCTTTGGGGAGGAGTAATACAGTTCCCTGGATGCCTGGATTTGTGCTGGAACACGCAGGACGAATCAGAGCACCTGTGTTCGTTTGGACATAGCTGTGCACATCACATGATCTGTCTGAGGCGGGACAGGGAGTAGTAGTAGTAATATTCTAACTGACCTCGTGTCCTCCAAGGAAAAGACTCATCCATCTCTGCCTCCACTTACCTCTAAGATGACCTCATCAACCATATTTGATGTTTTCTGTTAAATATTTTGTCTGAAACTGTCAATTACTGACATCGTCTTCATTATGTTGTTAAAAGTATAACTTTAAAACATTATTTATTTCAATAAACTAACTTTCTGGGAGTTTCTCATTCTAATGCTGCAGCACCCAAAAGCCTTTACTCTGTGTACCTGCCTATGCTTCTATTCAGAAGTTATTAATTATGAATAATGCTTACTTCTTTGCTTGGGGCTACAGTTCATTGTGGGTGAATAGGCACAACATCATAGCCCAGACATCTTTATAATGGTTTCATATCTCCATTTGGACAAGCTTCAGGTCACAAGGCTTGATGATATCAGCCTCACTACTCTTCCATCAGAGTGATACCACATGCTGTAGCTGGTCTTTAGGTCTGGGAAATATTACTTTGAGGCGAAGCACATGTATACTCCAAAGTAGCACCATTCTGTCCCAAAAAAGGAGCATAATGTGGAACAGAAGTGCAGCATTGCAGTATTGTCCATAGCATTAACCCCAATCAGCTTATGGTCAGTATCCTGGAGTGACAGAGTGATAAAGGAAATAAGGAAAAACAGTGTGGGGTACATCTCATTTTTTTTGTTGCCACTTTTTTTTACTTCTTATTTCTTGTTTTGGTTTTTTTATTCACCCTAATATTTCTGGGGTAGAATTATAAATAAACTTCATTATTTTTCCTTTACATTTCTTCGACTTTTCTCTGGCCACCACATCATTCCTAAACTATTACATGTATTTGAAACACCTGATCTTATCCAGGTGACTCACACAGGCGGATATTTGGTGATGTAAAAATAGTGTTAATTGTCATCACCAATCATCACTGCTACCCTGAGAAATCCAAAAGATAACTTTTAAAAGGCTTCTTAGTATTTTAACTTCAAAAATTAAATTTGCAAATTTAAATTTTATTAGATCCCCCCACAGCCACTCAAAGCCTTTAAAATCATCCTGTCTGGTAGATGTGATGTGTAGTTGTCCTCTGTCTTGTTCATCCCTACTGTCACAGTGGATGACAGGTAAATGACCTCTGAAAGTGGAAATACTGTCACTCCACTGTATAGCAAGAAGCAACATGCATATTTATGATGTCGCATAAACACTGCCCTTACGTCACACCAGCAGGCAAATGTGTACCTCACCATGCCACTCATCTCCCACCCTGCAGAGCCCAGATGGACCACCAAATGAAGAGACGTCAAAGAGAATGCCAGCCTTTGTCAATCTCTACATAGTGAATTCCATCAAGGCATAAACCAGAAAAAAAATCCCCTTTAATCTGCCCATGGGGGGAATTATTCCCAAACACTCAACGATAGGAGTGTGGCCATTTCATGCTGTTTTGATTTGGAGGCCTCTGATGGGATCTAAAGTGCATGTTGAGGCAGTGGGGCCTGCTGCTGTGAGGTATCAGTCATCCTAACCTGTCAGAGGTGAGGGACTTTTATAAACCCTGATGATTAGTGGATGATGAGTCCAGACATGTCGCTGACTGACAGCTTCACCACCCTGACAAAGCCTTAATCCAGGAGGAATGGCAGGAGGCGAGGCCAGATATTAATCCTGTGTGCGTTAGCTTCATGACAACAGAAACACCACTTTTACAAAAGCATTCTAGGCAATTAAAATTTTCTAAATAAGCTTCACATTACAGTGCATGGTGTTGGACTGTTGCTCTCTTACTTTCATACTCCTGCCAGTGAGGTAGAGTTGTTAATAACCTGGGACCAATTCTGTGATAAGCCTAAACAATTGACCACAACTGGTGTGAAATCCTTTTTGGTCCCCTGTGAGGTGCTCTGACTTCACCACACCTCGGCCCATCTTTCCTCTCAGTGGGGTGCCCCTGTGACGCATCCGGTTTCCCCTGGCAAAGCAGCCAGACTTCCTGTATTTCTCAGCCATGAGATACTGCCTACAGTATGTGCAGTTGTTAGCAGGGGAAAGTTCCAGTTATAAAAACTGCAATAAATTCAAACAGACATCTAACTGTTAATTGGTTTATGTTTTTTCTGTTTTCCTTTTGGCTACTGTAGTTAGTCTGACTTTACATTCTATGTATCTGTTGCAAATTGCTGTGAAGTAAGTACATTTGACTAGGTAAAGGAAATGGTTCTTGTTTGGTCTCAAGCATTTATGCATGCAAACACACAAACACACCGCAGTTCAACCAAAGCGTTGGTGGCACAGGAGTGATTAAAGCTAGTTTTATGAAAACGAATGCTCTCTGACCTACACCCTTCCTAAACGCTGCTACCCTACCTTGAACGCTGGGTGAAACTCATTCAACCCCTTGCCACAGGTCAGCTAATAACGGAGACATTTGTGAAAGGTGCTTCCCGAAAATTAATGTATTGAAAAATGTGTTTCCTCCCTGCCTCACATTTCACATAACCTCTACTGTTAATGACACTCTCATAGCAGACAAAGCTTAGACAACCGAACAGGCCAGAGTGACAATGAATGACATGTCTAGTCAGAAAGTCTCGTGACGAGGAGACAGTCCTGCCAACATCCGTTGCAGCTGTAGTTTCTCAAGGTCCACAGTGAGAAAGTGAAGCCCATAGGACAAACAGTATTAGATATTTAATCCTTTATTCCTTCTCGATATCCGTTAAAGTCAGCCATAATCTCCAAACTCAATCCCTGTATACAACTGTGTGGGTCAGTTTGTAAGTAATGTTGACTTTTGCACACCACAATGTCAGTTCTGATGCAAGAACAGAAAATACAGATAATATATTTCAAAACATATCCCTGATGTAACTAAAACAGTCACACAGAACTCATTGTACCAATTCTTTTAAAGCGCCGCCTTAGCAGATGGGTATTTATCCTTGTAGGTGCGAGTTGATTGACAGGTGCTTTGGAATGTTGCGTGAAGCTGCTTCACAGTTCAGTATCAAGGTTATGGTGCATCACACAAATCCGCGTTAATCGTAGCCCCTAGTAAGCTCCACCTGACAGTGAGGAACTCCACTGACGATGAATTGTTGACATGTTTTCCGAAACCAGCATGCCCAGCACATTATTTTCCCTTAAGCCTATTCACATTAATAGGGAGTGCTGAAAGGATTTTTATTGTCTGCTAAAGTATTTAATGCACAGCAAATATTTTAGACACTGCTCATGGTGCGGAAACAATACATACAATTTTCAGCATTCTTGGCTAATCAAGCGGAACAAAACAAACCAAGCCAGTGGGAAGAAAAGATGAAAAAAATATTGTGGATTCTAAAGGAACTGCTGCCATTATTTTACTTTCTCTGAATATTTTCTTTACAAAAGCACACTGTGACAAGTATAAGTATATTAATATTCACTTTATTCCACCTGGCTTAATAATTGTAATAATTAATTCTTAATAAATGAATGATAAGATCACAATAGGAGTCTTTCTTCAATGAAATTTAACAGCAATACTCTGAAATGAACTGCATGCTTCTGCCCTGCGGTGTTTAAAAGGATTACTGGAAAAACACAATATCTTCTTTGTCAGCACTTAAGGTCTATATAGCCGTGCCTCAGGACATCCCTTTCCCGAAAGGAAGGATTGCCCCATTTTATTTATTTTTTTATTTTTTTCAACTCTCATACTGCTCATCACATTAACACTCAACACTCAGCTGCACTCCAAAGCATAAACTCCCTCTTATAATGGGATTAGTCAGAGCATAGTTGCTATTTTCTAATGTAGTGGAAAGTGCTATAGCCTTTAAGACAAGATCAAAATTGACATTTTGTCTTTTTTGATCCTGTGTAATGAGAGCAAAATGGATGTGAAAATACACATTCTGCTTAGTTTCGGTCCAGCACAGATTTCAAATATTTGTCCTTCAGAAAGTCTTACTTCTACTTTTATGACACAGTTTTCAAGAGGATTGTGTGTGTTCCTTGGACTATCCTGCTGTATTGTCTAACACCTGAGGCCCTTCACACACCCTTCCTCCCTTTCCCCTTCCAGATGTTCCCTTTTGACTTACCCTCCATCTGCCATTCTCTCGCTCTTTGACAAAATCAATAGCAAGTCCATTTGACATATCATACTGTTGTGTCTCCCCAAACTCCGGATGGTAATGATGCGATGATAACCCAGGGGTGAGGCGTGTAGGGGAGAATTTTAGACTGATCAATACAACTCGTATACGGTATATGACAATAGTTGTACAAGGATGCATCATCCTTTTGCTATTTGCTATTTGCTATATTTGCTATATTTTTAATACCATAAGCAAATGTGAGCTAAAAGGACATTTTAGAGGTGCAAGTTTTTGATATTGGCAGTTTTTGTTATACACTGTATATATCATCACTATCTGGTTTAGGGTCAGTTTGTGGGTCATAGGCTTGAATTTTCTTCCACTTGTCCCTGGACAGTAGCAATGATATGAGCCACCATGACATCACTCCATTAATGTGCTCCTTGGCCAAAGAGAGCCAGAGAGTGGCCCTTACTTGGGGGAGATTTCAGCGAAGGTCTTTTGTGTTATGAGCTGCTCCAGCAAACCCCACTGAAAGCCAGCCTTCTGCTTCCTAAACATGGATTTAATACCCTCATTAATGATATATGACAGGGTAGATCAATGCAGACTGCGAGTTAGAGCGCTCGATCTGTGTGTTTGTGTGCGCGCAAGCATTTGTACATATCCATGTGTGTTTATGTGTGTGTGTGCACTACTCCATGCACTGCCTTTAATGGGTACATGCTGTTGAACATCATAGAGACTGGACTGCCTCTGGAAATGTTACACCTCATGCAAGAGAGGCTGAGAATAGCAGGCTGAGATGCCTAATTCCACAAGTTAAACAGAGAATAAAAGTTGCTTTATCATACAGGCTGAAACCCCTTTGCTCTCTGTAGCTATTGTCCCAATCCTACTTGTTAATAACTCCTGGTTTTGGCAATCTTGAGAAAGACAGAATACCAGTCGTGACATGAATAAGAGATGGCAGAACCATTACAATGACGCTTTAGATGTCAGCTGTAACTAAATAGAAAATATTTAAGAAATATTTTAATAATTGTAGAAATATATAATTATATTAAATGTTTTTTGTCTTTCTGAAATACTTTCCTACAATAATAATGATTAACATTATTTAAGTTTTAGAAAATAATATTTGTTTATATGAAGCATACTATAACCCCACAATTTTTTAGAGCATGGTGTTAATTTACAATGAAAACCATGGATCTCCAAAATGGCTTTGTGACAATACATATTTCAGATTATTTGATGGGTTTTTGATGATTTATTCAGCTTAAGAAGCATGAACATTTTCTCAACCCATAAAGAACACAAATTTAGATTTACATGGTTTTCTGTTGTGTGTTTTTTGCGACAGCACATTGGCAGTAAAATTCCAATGTGGTCTCTATGTTGCTCATTCTTTTGCATTGTCAATGCAAAATGTGCAGCAGAGTCCTAATGTGTTGTGTTGTGTGCAATGGGATATGCAGTTTATAAATATTGCTAGCATAACTCAATGTTAGGCTGATATTTTATTCTAGCTCTGTGTACACAGACATATAGTTCACTGTAGAGGCACACTGCCAAAGACATCCAAATAATCTTCAACGCTGGGATTGAACTTTTACAGTTTACATTGCATCAAGGTTAAAGCCTAGGTTTTAAAAAGCAAAACTAAAGTACCATCTTTTTGACCCTGTGACACTCTGTTTGAAGAGACCCACAGCTGAGGTGATAGCGTGTAATAAAGCCCCAAGATCAAAGTTTGGATTTGATTTCCAGCCAGCATGGCCCAGTGAACAGGGCCCAACAAGCCCATCCAACAGCCATGGCAACCATTCAGCGCTTTATTTTCTTATTAGATTGCTCTCCCAGAATTCCATTTTTATCCACATAGATCTGGCCAGTGAATCACCATTAAAGGGCCCATCAAGCTGTCAGGCCATCCGGAGTGCAGGTGCAGCGGGCCCACTCCACTGTAAACAAGCAGCACAGATCCCTGAATAATGGAAGCCCAGACTGTTTTATGTTGTTCAAGGGGACTTAAAGAGATTCATCTCCTGCTGCTTTTCGCCAAGTTGCTTCTCAACTCTAGGCTGAGCTGGTGAATGTTACAGTCTCATATGAGGAAAGAGCGAGGGCTTGGGAGAAAAAAGGTTAGATGTTGAGGGGAAAAGAGGGGACTGGGAAGAAATGGAAATCTTTCCCTACATTCTCAAGACAATCACTGCAAGCTTGTGCCAGAAAGCTTTGTTTCTGGAAAGGGGTCTAAATGGAGCATTTTATGCCTGGCTGAGCACTGACACTAAAAATCTGAGACTTCTTCATATCTGACAGATTTTCTTTCATTATCTTTTCTCCATAATTTCTTCAGTAGTTAGAGGGGCTGCAGTTCTTTGTAGAGCAGTGAAATGTCTGACTTAACTATTCAAGACACCACATAATTGCCCGCCGGTCCTTGTTCCCACAAGGTCAGAGAAAGAGAATGGAAGTGCCCAAGAAAAACAAATGCAGACCATAGTGTAGTTGTCACACGCTCCACTAACACATGTGAAGGCTGGCTCCTCTTTTGTTCTCAAATAAATTGCCCTGAAGAAGTACTCACACATAAATGTGTCCCACATAAACTGAAGTCAGAGAGGCGTTTTTCATGATTTGAGAAAATGTTCCTCAGAGTTTATCTTATGTCGTTGAGTTTGAGTGACATCACCCCTCCATTAGATTATTAAACACCCAAGATGTGCAGTGTTTTCTAGAAATGGTCTGAAGGATTTCTTTCAAAGCCCAACATAGAAAGTGGTGCATGTTTACTTGTAGGAAAAAGAAGTGAAGTTGAAGTGTTACACTTATCTGAAAGTGGAAATTTTTCCAAGCAAGAGAGTGAGCTTGAACTCTCAAAATGATCTGAGAAAATCTGCCCATTACTCTCCAATTAGAAAATGTGAGCTAGCAAATGTGTGCTAGATGTAGCTCTGAGGGGTAGTTAGCATCTTAGTGCCCCGACTTTGAGGGTGTCTGGTTGTTATTAGGGGTGATGGGCAACAGTACAGGCAGGTGGGGCTCAGTGCTTTAGGTTCGCTGACAGTTTAGCGAAACTGTAAAAGATATTATCCAAGGGGAATGAAAACAGCACTCAGCGGGTCTGTCAGGGAAGACAGACAAGTTAAAACAGATGATGCACGTCCCGGTGACTGCCCCATCATTTTAGTGCCCTGCTACACATGCAGCTGCAAAGAACCCTGGGTCGCCACATCTGGCCAGGCATACCTCGAGGCAGAAGGCTGGGGCCTGGGGGGACAGACAGTGGAGACTAAAGGAGACCTGTCAGAACATACCAAACAAAGGCTTGCTGGCTACTGACAGGCTTAACGCGGAGAGGACCCAAGACATGGTTTCTGCTTCTGTTTTGTCCCCATCAGCCTTTCAAAATGACACCTCACAGGGAAGTGGATGGCTTTTATTTCATTGTTTACAATATGTGGCTAGCCTCTGTTTACGGTAGCTGAGGGTACTGATGTGATGATGCATCTGAGATACCCAAAGGGGATGACACAGTACACATAGCTTTCACAGTTAAATGATGTAATAATTTGAAATATGTAACTTGCTTCATTGAGAAGAGTAATTTAAATACATGTCAAAGTAAACATTGTCTGACATATCGTCTTGAAATGGAACTGAAACTAGCAGCCTACAACAAGATAATAATTCATCAAAACATACTCCAATTCTTCTGAATTTCTTCAAGCTCTAATTGCCTGCAAAAGCACATAGCTGTGATACTGCGGAGTGTTACACATCATTGAGATCACATAAACAGTAAATTTGTTAAAGGGTGATGTTTCAAGTCCATCAAACCGCTGGATTTCCCTCCTCACTCTATAGAGGTCCAGGCTTGTGGCCTCTGGCACAGAGGGCTTTAGAGGAGAAGGGGCCCAGGCCAGAGAGGGCGCAGGGCAACATGGGGTGACTGAAGGACACAGTGTGGGGTCACACTGGGGCTCTTCCTGCTCTGCATGTTGCATGCCCCAGTGCTCTGGAGGCCAGAGCCTGATTACTGCACTAGGATCCAGCCGCAGAGCGTTTTCATTAGGGAGAGGGCCAAGATCATCCAAGAAGGTTCCGGCCCATTAATACATTTGAAACGGCGAATGACTGGGGGGACTTTCGTGGGGGTGGGGCTGAAAGAGCGGTTGTGGGTTATTTTGAAAGGGGAGAACCCTGTGGATCGACCATGAGAGCCTTAGTGAATAAATGCCCTGTGGATTATCTTAACCTCATTCTCCTTTTTCCCCCTGTCCTCTCTCTAAGATCTGCAGCCAATTTTCCTGCAATTTGGGATAAATTGTTTGTGAAATCCATGTTGATCCCTCCACTGGGAATCCATTCACAAAAGATAGAGAATGGAGGAGTTGGCTGGATGGATAACTGCAGTGAGAATGGGAACAATGTATGGAGAATTTGGTTAATGACATCATCTGCTTCCTCTTTCAGACTTGTGCTTTTCATACAGACAATCATAACATGCCATAGAAACAGATTTTGAATTCACACTTGAAGTAGCTTGGAGTGATCAAAGTAACTTTACTGATGTGATAACATATGATACGACACTGACAGATGTTTGCGCAAAGCCGTGATACTTTTGATATGTGTTTTGAGGTCTGGGGATTGGGGTCAATACAAGCATACAAATGTAGGAACTGAATTTCCCAGGTATTACCTAACATGTCTTCCGCTCAAACACCTTCATCTTTCTGTACTGGACTGAGAGAACATACAAGAAAGCAGGTTGGTCTAATTATACCAAAGGTTAACTGCTCATCTTCCCTGTCTTTGGTAAATATGATTCAGCACCAGTAACCAGTAACCATACCAAGCCTTCACCCCTGGAGGAAAAAAAATCTCCTCAGGTTCGTTTCCAAACTAGTTAATATTTTATCCTGTGTAGTGGTGTTATGACTAGTATTGATTTTTCATCATCTCTTATTAATGCAGTCTGGTGCCACTGCAAAATGCTAATCATATAATACCCTTCTCTACATTTTTCATGTTAACTTCTTCAATTAGTGTAACTATAAGTTCCTCTCGAATCAAGGTGCTCAAGTCTGCTGTGATGCCTCTCCCAGCTGGGTGTTTAATGTAAATTGTTTTAGGCTTTAAATAAAACGGCAACAGCTCTCACCAGCCAGCCAGGGAAATTAGTGTTGGCTATGTTGTGCAATCTATGAATTTCTGCACTGATCCGGGCTTCTTGATTAATTTCATATATTAACAAGGACAATAGAGACCAAATATGACCTCGTATGCACCAATGGCTCAGAACACAACTCAGACAGTGACAATGCCAATAACACAAAAGCTGGCCTCGGCCCACCAAGCCAGTGCAAAGTGAGCTGTTAAAGCCTGACGTGTGTTTTGTCATTGAAGCACGACAGGGAAGAGGCTAACGGTAAGCACTGAGCAGTGCTCAGGGAGCCGCAGGGGTAAAAAGGCTCTGTGACTTGGCAGCAAGGATCGCAGTCTGTGCCAGCACAGCTGTCCAGCAGGCGTCTCATTCAGAGCAGCTCCCAACGTGAAACCGACGACCAATCTATCAGTACAGCAGCCGGGCACACAAGGACACAAAGGTGTAAACCCAGCCTGCAGAGGAGAAGGGCCCAGCAGTGTGCTGACAGAGCTTTACACATCATAACCTGTCCTCATAGACTTGCGTGTGCTAAAGGGATTTAATTGGCTTGTCTATCTAGATAGGAAACTGAAAGAATATTTTGACGTCTTCATTATATCCATGGGTCAGTTTTGCAATTATATTGTGATTTTTGGAAGGATTCCCAACAGCACATTCATTGCCTCTCTTCCATACAAAATGCACCTTGTTTACTCAGCCCTTGTATGGACGTGTACACGTGCTTTTTTCAGCAATGCAAAAAGCTAGGGCAACACTCAAGTCACTTTAAGTATGTAATTCGGTCAACTGTTAATAACTTGGAGGGCGCCAGGCCTGTGGAATCTTTTTTGTTAGAAAGACAATAGTGAGAGTGCAGATTTTATGAGAAGGCGTTTCTCTCTTGTGCAAGGTTTTTGTTTACACTTTCATTATCTCTCCACTATATTATCTGATGCCTACATCCTGAGTCCAATCTCGTGGTTAGGTTTTAATCTCCTGACGCACTCGGCTCACTCCCCTCACTGTCCTGTGCCACGCAGGGAATCGGAGAGGGGTTATATTACAGCACATGAATCAAGGCAAAATGAAATGCACTCCAGACGCTTTCAGGAGGTTTTAATTTATGACAGAGGCCTGCGGATACAAAAAAATGCATTAAATGTAATCTGATCACTTTATTCGATGCTGAATTTATGAGCAATTGGACCCTGTCTGGCTGAGTGACTGATTTTAAAAATAGACCGTGGGATAGGTTACAGATCTTTAACCCTAAATTACGTTGCTAATAGTATTAACAATAAGAAGAAATAATATTTTTATTTATAAACAGTAGCTCAAGTAAAAGGTAAAGTAGTCTGGCAAAACAATTATGTAATACATAAAAGTAAGAAGAAACTTTACCCACTAGTTTCAGTAGAGGCTCCAAATAAGCAGTCCAAGATTTATTTAATTTATTAAGCAAATCTGCAACCTCACAAAAAAAATAAGATAAAAGAGATAAATAAAACAAGTCACTTGAATAACATGTTTTTCCAGTGCCAATTTAGCAGGGACTGTCTCCATCTCCTCTGTTGTGGTCTGTGTTCCATGTCTATTGATGTCTCAATTGTAAAAATCATCTCTCACTGTGTCCTCAGAGATCAAATCAATTTATGAGTGCTAGATATCTGTCATTGGACCAAATCCATTACGGTCAATCCAAGCCAGCAGGGCATTTGGCTTGCACATTAAGAGGTCCACAGGCATTTACAGCGAAGTGAGGAGACGCATCAAGTTTTAATGCTCAAAGCCACAGAAACCAATGAGGAATTAGTCTGACTCATTACTTGACAGTAATGCCTTGTAGCATTAAAAGAGAAGTGCAAAATGCTGTCGAACAAATATTTTTTCTTCAAAAGACAAGTGATCGGAGGTTGTTTTTAATCTTTTGCTCTGTTGAGCAGATAATGCATGGCCACAAGCAAGGACATTAGCATACAATCACACCATTTGTTCGCGCTTGTGTGTGGATGCAAAGACTTAGGAAGTGCATCCATCAGCAGTTTCAGGCCTGTGCTGAAAAACAAAATTGCCTCTTCCTTCCTTCAACTTTGACCCCAGTGTAGCCAGTGACACCTGGTAAGCAAGGATGTTCCAGTGAATGCAGAAGGATGTGTCTCCTTCAAATGTACTGTATATTTGGAAAACCACGAGATGTGTGCTATGACAGTGTTCTTAGGCTTGATCTTTGTTAAGAAGAGATGTTGATGTTCTTCTGACAGCAGCTTGTGAACATCTGTGTGAGGACGCCCCCCCCCCCCACTGTGAAATAAAACCCATTGCTTCTGCCCATCTGCCTGCTCTCTCACTCTGCTTCATGGATACATTTATTTCTCTCTATATACTATATATATTCATTGCCATAAAACCTTGTGCAGACCTTCATGATCCCCAGAGGATTAATTTGACTGACTTTGGTGATGCAGATTTGTTGCTTGCAACTATTGAATGGATTGCCATGAAATGATTAACTTTTAACAACCTTCATCTTCACCATGTATCTCAAACTAACAAAGCAAAATGAACAAATGAAGAACACTTCAGCTTTTACGGTTTACATGTGAAACCACAGTGGAAACGTGCATATCTGCATATCTTTGTTCAAAAATGATGTACAAAGACTAAAAATAAAGCCCAAGAATGAGGCAATAATTGTAAGGGATGTATGTGATAAACCATTTTATTTTTTCCAGCTGTACACCACATATCTTGGAGTAATTGCTACAATTGTACTCTCACACTGGAATTATAAAAGGCCTGTCTCAATGTAAACAAACTTTAGTGAACAGCAGAGCCACAGCACAGCAAAATCAGAGGCGGCCATGTTTTGACAAGTGCATGACGAGTGTCCACACTCGTTTACAATTAGATAAGCTAACTCCTACCCACAATCCCTTTCAGAGTCTGCCACCCTGGCATTCTTTATGCCTGACTGCTCACATAAGCTTTTCTTTTAATGTCAAGTTCTGAGCCCAGTTTTGCAAACTTTCTTCAGTTAAACAAAGATACTACTTCCATCTTTGCTTTTTCCACTGCAAGTGTTGAAATAGTTACAAGGACTTGGTGGTTGGTTCTGTAAAGATAGTGTGGAGAAAAAAAAAGGAAAAGACTTTTGGATCTTGAAGAAATTATTCACGGCTGTAGTTCAGAGAAGCGCTCATATGATGGGCTGTGACAAGTGTACCGCTCTAAGCACGTCCCTGCCAGCCTGGAACTCGGTGCTGCATGCCTTCTACAGACACCATTAGTGCTCTGAACTGGGAGAACGGCTCGTCACCACGCTCTCACAGAGGAAAAGGGGAACCATGGTAACATTTCTGAGATTTGGCTGCAGTGAAGTTTGTTTTGAAGGCTCGCCAAAGTGCTACATATGATCAGAAATTTTAGTTTTGCTTGTAGTCTGAAATATCATGTCAAGATCTCCTCAATATTATTCATCCATTTGTAGCTGAGGGAGCAAATAAACTTTTTTCATGTCTGTTGGTTGTTTTCTACCAAGATTTTACTTGAAAGTCACCTTAAAATCCCAGTTTTTGTTTTCATGTGAATAATTTGTAATGTGTGTGAGGTATTTTATAAGTTATTTCAATAATAATAATTTATATACAAAAAAATTAACGCATGTGTTCCACAAAGTGATTCCAGCTCATTTTTTTTATATATATTTTCAATAGGAACTGAAAAAAAAGGAAAACCAATTCTTTCAAAATGACTTCAAGACGCCCTGGTGTTTTGTCTGCAATTGCCCTGTCCTCTGTTTTGAGGTTCAGACAAGAAGGGTTTATGCATTCCAAGATGATAACAAAGAGCTCCGCTTTAGGCCGAGCGTGAGGACAATGACATGTCATCCTTCTACACACACATCAGAGAAAGTGATGGGACTGGAGCCATCCCGGACTAGTATAACGACCCTGCACTTTCCTCTCATGCATGTATTGAGATATGTCTGCCTTTGTACCTTTGGTCTATTATCTGTCTGCGACTAGGCCTCCAGCTATCCAGATGAGCCAGGGAGTTGAAGTTGTGCACTGCTGCAGACCTAGTGTTGTCTGATGGGGAAAAAGAGGGTTCAAACAAACCAGGCCTGTGAATTATAGAGTAAAGCTTGCTCAGAGCGTTGTGTAAATTAGCCTTGTTACATATGCACAGGCCTCCTCATGCCCAGAGGTCATTCACCAACCTAAAATACCCAATTGCGACATCACTCAGACATTCCGTGCTTTTGCTCGGACAACAGAATTAACACAGTAACATAACCAAAGAGACGGGTTTTGATTTATTTATGTATTCCTTATATTTCTTTTTTTATACTAATGTAGTGGAAATTCTCCAACAACATCTTTGTCCAGAAAGTTTCTGTTCTTTTCCTCTCACATCTATCTGCTTGCAACTCGTCAAACACAAACTCACCTTTATCACTAAATGAGAGGGAATGGCTGCCTCCTCCTGACAGGTTATTATTGATCCTTTTCAATGTGCTGTCAAAGTTAGATCTGCCAAATTGCAGGGTTGGTCTTAGCATGTTGTCCATCCGTCCTGGAGCTGTGAGCTGTGAGGCAGGTCACCAGTTGACCAGTCAAACAGCTGTCTTAAAGGGCATTTCAATTCTGACAGTGACAGCATTAGAGGGGAGCAGCCAGGGTCAAAAACAAACGATTCTGTCTGTCAGGACTGTAACAAGAGTGTGGAATCTTGTCTACCCCTGATTGCCCCTTCAACAACACAGAAATTGTTTCCCAGAAAAGAACTAAAAAACATTTCTGTGCAAATGATTGACTGTACTGTTTGTAATAGGTGTCTTGAAATGTCAGTAGTAGGTACTAAAAGTTTGAATAGAAGTATGATTAGTGTGGACAACCTTTCAGCGGCCTATCAGCGGCCTATCAGGCCTAACATGCTAAACATACTGTACATGTGTATTTATGTGTATTTAGTCTCAAATTAAGACTGCACAAAAACGTAATCTGCACAAAAAAGTGTAAAAGTGACATGTGACAGTAAGCTAACCATCTCCTGGATCTGGCTTCATGCTTAAAGCGGAACTCACACATTCCGCACAACAAACTCTACTACTGCATATGTGAAGAAATTTGTTCAAAACATTTTTTGGCTCCAGAGGGAGCTGTGAAAATCTCATAAATTGCCTCAAGTGATGTCACTTGAGTCAGTATTTGTTGGGGCTGAATACTTCAAGAAGTGAGCTTACCAGACCTCTGTAGCCTGCTGTTCATCTTTGCTTGGCTACATGTACTGCTACTAGCAAACACACCTAAATCTCCAAATGAAGTGTTGGTGCTGTGTTGTGTGTAATGTAGACACCATGTTTTGACCAGGAAGAAGAATGCATGGAATGAGTAAGACGATATGTCTGGTTCTGCTGCATCAATTTTTAACAGTCCATCTTGAGTCAAAAATGTTGTAGGAGTGCAATTCTAAATCAGTGGAGCTCTCTTTCATCTACTCATTAAGGGTATTTCTCAAAATGTCAAACTATTGCTTTAACTGGTGCTAGTGACTTGCTATTGATCATCAAAATTCCAAGGGAGCAGGTGGATTTAAATTATAAACATATCAACTGCAACAATACAACTCCAACCAATAATCCCTCTCCATCACTCCTCACTCTGTTAAAGGCACTCTGTTCCCCCGTTCCCTAGTATCAGGTTTACAGCTTATTCTGTCCTCCTTTTTGCATTCTTCTGCGTAGCATTTATTTCTCACAAAATGTGACTTTTAATGCACTCACTTTGTAATCTTTTCTTTTAATTTGAATGTATTCTATTACTGTTTAAAACAAATATCAATGACTTTCTATTTACAGTTTGTACTAGGTCTGACAATAATTTGTCATAAATAAATGGTATTGCGTGTTCATAATTAATAGATATAATGATATCTATCAATGACTACTATTACCTCCAAAGGAAATATTGTTGAAGAAGTATTATTAATAATGTAATAATAGCGTAACTCAGTACTTTGGCTTAAATAAGGTGACACTTATGGTCCTGAAGTGTTGCATGTTTTGGCGGTGCTGTTCATGTATGTGTGACCTATTGTTTATGAGAGGAACTCATCAGAAGACGAGGTTCAGACGAGTTGCCTGTGTTCTCTGCCCATGCAGAACCTTGTGAAATAGTGAACCTGTAAATCTTGAAATGCAGATCTGAGGCCTACTGAGGAGTGATGACAGCTGTCATAGCTCTGTGATAAAGTCAAACAAAAGAGAGGGAGAGAGCAGAGAACGTGGGGAAGGGAAGGAAAAAAGAAGAAGCAGCAACTTCAACACTTTTGTGTAGATGACACAAGAGAATTTTTTTTAGGGGGGGGGGTATAGAGTGCTGAATTCTGCTACTCAGCATAAAATGTGTCGGATTGAGAAATAAATAAAGGCTGTGAGTGACCACTTGAAACGTTGCTGCGCTGCAGGGGGTTCTGCTTCCTTTGTTTAGATGCTAATATGCTGCTGTGATAGCAATATAGAATGAAGGGGTCCTCCTCTGCCTTTGATACACATTATCCCTCTGCATCTTTTTTACTTGCCTGGCACAACAAGAATAGTATCCCTTGGAGAGTAAATGAGGCCCTTTTGTTGCAGGCTGACCTGCAGGCACTAAGCACCAATTAACATAGCAAACGGGTAATATCTAACATTGCTGCCTTCTGCTTTTGTGTACAAGAAATAATGATGCCTCAATAATATGACTTTGTTGTATGTACAGTACTGTGCACTTCTCCAGGGGGAAGACAGTATGGCCTAACAGTATGGGCAGTATGGTCATAGAATGTTTCCAATTCAGGTTTCAATCTCTTCATATGTTCATATTTAACGTAATGCAGAGAATATCCACTAAAATGATCTGCTGCGCAGGCTCAGACTATCTCAGTGACCTGGTCATGTCCTTTTCTGTGTAAAATGAGCCTGCCTGCCACACAGAGGGTCATTGCACTGGATCACTTTGTGAACCGCTATGTTGACGGTGTGTGGGCAAACTTAAGTGAGACCCTAAGCAGGAAATGGACAGGAGGGGATCAAAATGAGTGATGGAGAGACAGAGTTCGACTGGGAAAAAAAGGAAAACACCAAACTAAGAGCAAGGACCTTCTCAAGTTTCATTTTAATAGCACGGGGCCATTTTTCTCCCTTTACGCTAAGCACAGGCCTGGCCATTAGGGCCTCTCTGTAGAATGTGTAAACCTCCTGCTATTAAAACCACAATTTGCACTGTCAGCTCCTATGAGCCAAATCTATGACCACACTACAAACCCTTCCCCCCTCTGCAAGAGTCAGACCCCCTTTTTCCCCTTTTGTAACAACTTTCAGGCCACAATAACCATCATCCGTTAAAGGTGGCGGGTCCATTACACTTCCCTTGTTCACACAGCCCTGCATTAAGCTAATATTATCTATTCCCAGAGTGGCCCAGCCCTTCACACACCCCATTAATTATTAATCCCTTTTCTCACAGCTAATGTTTGTTCTGAATTATTTAAACATATCTTCATTTATCAATAAACATAAATGTTAAACAAAGAATGCTGATGAGCATGAATTACACTGTAAAAAGTTTATGAGATTATTTGGATGGGAGGTGATTCATGGATGTGATGTTCACCGGTAATGTTTCCAAGGAAGGACAGAGGAGAGACGGGAGAGGGGTGGATGGGGGGGGGGGGGGGGCTTG
>NC_060160.1:12027677-12046812 GCF_021292245.1 Micropterus dolomieu | reverse complement strand
CAGTATGGTCATAGAATGTTTCCAATTCAGGTTTCAATCTCTTCATATGTTCATATTTAACGTAATGCAGAGAATATCCACTAAAATGATCTGCTGCGCAGGCTCAGACTATCTCAGTGACCTGGTCATGTCCTTTTCTGTGTAAAATGAGCCTGCCTGCCACACAGAGGGTCATTGCACTGGATCACTTTGTGAACCGCTATGTTGACGGTGTGTGGGCAAACTTAAGTGAGACCCTAAGCAGGAAATGGACAGGAGGGGATCAAAATGAGTGATGGAGAGACAGAGTTCGACTGGGAAAAAAAGGAAAACACCAAACTAAGAGCAAGGACCTTCTCAAGTTTCATTTTAATAGCACGGGGCCATTTTTCTCCCTTTACGCTAAGCACAGGCCTGGCCATTAGGGCCTCTCTGTAGAATGTGTAAACCTCCTGCTATTAAAACCACAATTTGCACTGTCAGCTCCTATGAGCCAAATCTATGACCACACTACAAACCCTTCCCCCCTCTGCAAGAGTCAGACCCCCTTTTTCCCCTTTTGTAACAACTTTCAGGCCACAATAACCATCATCCGTTAAAGGTGGCGGGTCCATTACACTTCCCTTGTTCACACAGCCCTGCATTAAGCTAATATTATCTATTCCCAGAGTGGCCCAGCCCTTCACACACCCCATTAATTATTAATCCCTTTTCTCACAGCTAATGTTTGTTCTGAATTATTTAAACATATCTTCATTTATCAATAAACATAAATGTTAAACAAAGAATGCTGATGAGCATGAATTACACTGTAAAAAGTTTATGAGATTATTTGGATGGGAGGTGATTCATGGATGTGATGTTCACCGGTAATGTTTCCAAGGAAGGACAGAGGAGAGATGGGGGGGGGGGACTTGTTTATGGTCAATATTGTTAGCACTTTAGCAGTCAAAGGGAACACAGCATTTTCAAGCCATATTTCAAAATGGAACTTGGTTTCTATCTCATCCTTTTTTAATGAACAGATTATTTCACAACATAAGTGATTTCAAATCTGTGTCCCAGATATTAGCCCTTGTTGAAAGCTCTTACATATTAGGCCAGTCCTCCCTAGGGTGCCATTACTGGTCAATACTCCTGCAGTGAGAACAAAATGAACCCGCACCTCTGAGATGTCAGACCTGCTAAAAGGAGAAATGAGCAGACATGAGCACAACCTCTCTGTTGGGTCTTGCTCTGAAAGAGAGGCCTATCGCACCGCAGCCTTTTGACTAATGAGGGAAAACAGGCAAACGCCACAGTTCTCCCTAAGCAAACACGTTTGGATATTATGGATGACCTATGGAGGTAGGAATAATATGAGCCCTGAAGGGTGTGAAGGCACCCAGTTTGGGGATGGCTGCCTGACAGACAGATATCACCCAAGAAGTCCATGCCATCTTCACTGTGGAATGCTGGGAATTCCTTGCCATCTTGCCCTGTAGCGGAGAGGATGGCTTGGAAGATAAGGATGAATGAATGCAGCCTTTTACATATATATCGTTATAGAATTTATGCTAGACAAAAGAAAGATATGTCTGGGTGTACATGTGCTCAGCGAGGATATCGGTCGAGTGGGTGGATTGGTTCAGCTCCAAAATACCCAAGACCCTCATATCCAATCCACCTGTTATTATTCAAACAGTCTGAATTCGCAGATTACGCTTCACAATGGCAGTCTGCAATCACAGAGATAGGAGAAAGAGCAACCACACATTTATAGTGATACCCAGGGGTATATTTCTTCATGTGATTTTAGATCATTCTATGACATTTTCCTTCCATCCTCGTAGTCCAAATTTGATGCCCCCCGCGCTGTACCTCACCACACCACCTAAATCCCCACCCTCCCCACCTCCATGCCGCTGCCTCCTGTGTTGGGTAAACAAGGCGGAACCCTCGTCAGCGTGGTTAAGCTGGCGGCTCGTGACAGAACGCTGAATGAGTGATTTAAGGTTTCAAGTGAGCAGCTTTCACAGTTAATTAACCTGCTGATGGCTGTGCATGTGTGGAGAGGAGCGAGGGATTCAGGGGAGGAAACCCTCTTCAGTTGCTTCGCCATTTCAAGTTAAGACAGCCACGCGTATTACTGTGACACCGGGGCGAAAGTCTTCCAGCGGAGCAATCACTCATTTGTTTCTCTGGAAGCTGCTGGTTCCGCAGGCTTAGCCTCGCCTTCTCTCTTCACCTTCAAACATACGAAAAGGGTTTAGGCAAGAATGTTGCTCTCAACTCTGAGCCTTTGAGGTGTGAATGGAAGAGAGGAAAAATTTAAAAGAAATATATGTGTTCCTGATTCTTCAATCACTGCACGTCTGGCCTGCTGGAATGGTGGACAGGTTGCTAAAGTTTCAAGACCTTTCAAGTTAAATCCCACTCAGTACAGATAATTGGTTAGGATCTGATATTTTTCACATTGAAGTCTCACACAGGCCAGAAAAAAGTTCTAAATCGGCAATTACGGAAGCCTTTAGCCTCTTGCTCATGTAGACTTGCTACCACTGGGATGTAAATACCAGTGACTACTTCACCCCTGTGAAATTTTCAGGAAGTTGGCTGTTAAGCTGCATTTAAATATGAGCTAATCACTCCTGCTGTAAATTTCCAAAACACTTGGCATTCACGCTGGGAGGTCAGGAACTTTGAGGGTAGATGTGTGTCTGATTTGCTAAAGGCCGTTGCAATTAGAGAAAAACATGCACACTCACACACTTTGAACGTGCAACAGTCATTAACAGTCATCAATGCTCTTGCACTCTCACCAGGTTTCTTCAGAAACTTGATCTCTGGCGTGCTGAAAGCTGGTTCTTCACCTGTTAGCAGAACACCGACCAGTCTCCGGGGTCACCATTTATTTTTCTCTGGTTTGCCACCCAGGCAGGAATGCATGGCAATGGGAGGATAGTGTGTGTGATTCATGCCCTGATAATTACAGTGTGTGTCCTCTCATTTTTAGCAGCTGACTGTTCAAACGGATGCTATGAAGATATGCCCTGACAGGGAGTTTTGTGTCTTTTTAGATGTACTGTGCAGTTTAACTGGAGCATACATTTTCTAAAAGATGAGTGTGATTTTATGAAACAATAGTTGTAAAGATAATCTTTGTTTCCATCAACGATTCATTTAAAATTTTTGCTATAACCAATTAATCTAAGTTTAAATGGGTACTGCGATGACAGTCTACATAAATAGCATAATTGTCCTCCAAGACAGAGCTTTCGCATATTCATCTGCATGGCGGTAATGTAAAATCTTGGCTAATTTACATCATCCTTGAGGCAGTGCAGCAAAACAATTTCCCAGTGAGGGCAAAAGCATTGACAAAACCAAATAAGAACATGTAAGTCATTATTGACTCTTAGCCTTTTTTAACTACTCTCCTAAGGACACTGTAATTGTCTATCCATGTATATGAGTAGCTCCAGGTTGTTTCAGATTGCTCTTAGATGAGTTCATGTATGTAGTTTCAGTAAATCTGTATTGATATGGATTGTAGGGTAATCGGTAGAGCATTTAGCAGCAGATTTCTCTTTTGTATTTCCTTGTTTAAGGATTTATTTCTTAAAAATCAGTCTTTTAACTAATTTAAGGAGGTGAAAATCATATAAGGATGATGTGTTTCATACATAACACCATATAATTTGTTTTTTACAGTTATGTATCCAAGCATATAGAACACATTGAGATTGTTTTAAGTACCTCTGTGCTTCTTTGTAATAATGGCCATAAAACAAAATATTTTATTTATTTATGACACACTGTGCATATGATGTGATTTGTTCTTGAGCTATGTATGAAAGTCAGACATTTACAAATCCTGCAAGCACTTGTAATATTCATTTCTAAACTCTGAATAACATACTTGTTGAAGTGCTGAAATGTTGAGTGAATATTATGTGTATGCATATATGTTCCCATTTCTTTCCAAAGGGAAATGGGAATGTAGAATAGAATTCAGCACCACTGATCAATGGGACTCAATGATGCAGCCCTCTCCCAAGGCACTCTGGGATGCATTTAGGACATGCATGGGGAAAACAATGGCGGGTGTATTACCAGAAAAGATAAATCTATCTCATTAATCCCTTATTCTCCCAGGCTGGGAGGCACATCTAACGGAACATGCAGAAGCAGTATTGTACGCTAGGATCTTTCACACAGATGGGCAGAGAAGAGAAAAGGAAAGGAGGAGGGGCCACAATGTCAATCTGTGCATCATTAGACAGTGCAGCGATGGCAAGAGGAAGAGAGGGATTACCAAGATGTGGCTTTCACAACAAAATGATCAATGATGTCTTTGTCTTGTCATATAAAAGATGCTATATCCCCTTTTCTTTGAAGCCATACATTAAAATTAATTCACATGAAACTGAAGTATGCAGAAGCTGTGGAATTAAAACAAAAGTCTTATGTTCAACCACAGCATTTATTGACTAGGTAGAAAACTCCATGTCAGTCGTTTTCCAGCCCACAATTCCCTTGTTTCCTTATTGCGCTGCATGTTCAAATTACCACTAGTAAATTCGATTGATTTCAGTCAAAAAAGACATTGATTTTTGTCCATCTGAAATGGCCAGGGAGTCCATAAAACAGATAAATAGGTCATAACCATTTTACCAGCCTGTAGAATCCTACAGAAAGATTTAAGGGGTCATGAAAGTCTGATGGTTAAAAATGAGGCTTGTAGAGCATCCCGTGAAAGGCCACCGAAAGAACCAAGAACACTGCTTGACAAAAAGTGTTGCTGACAGCTTTGAAACCAGAGAAAATATTTTTTTTGTGTAGATAGGTACTGAGTTTATACCAATTAAGATTCTGGCCATAAAGTATTATTTTAAGACGGACATGGACTCATCATTTCTTTTTAATAGTGCTAGAAAGAACACAAATGGAAGTAGACTTAAAGGGCTGAAACCGAAGTTGATTGCAAATTCAATTAGGCAAATTCCTTTGCTAAATTCAGAGACTGGTTGATATCTGATACACCTGAAGCTGTGATATTTTCCTACAGATCAGGGCACTAAATGAAAAGCCTTTGGTTTAGATTGTAATTTGAATTGCGCCACTGTGCAGCTGACTAATGCTTTCAGTTACCAGGACCATTGTTTTGGTTCAGAAATACCTTTTGCTTTGCTCCAGCGCATCTCAACATTATTGATACACCTCCCGTCCAACTTTATGCTGCCCATATGGGGATCAAACTTTGAATCATTTTCTTGAGTGCATTGCTAACTTTTAGACTGTAGGTAAACGTGTTTGAGTTGTAATCTGTAAATATACCAATAGGTTGATAGCCAGGAGTGCCTGTGTTGTTGACAGCTAAAGCACTATTACTAATTTATTTCTCACCTTTCTCTAGTCTGGAGTAAAAGCTGAGGAGGCCATGTCTGGGGGGGCAAGCTAGATTTCAGTCCTGTCAACCTTTTATTTCACCTGTCAGAATTGTGATGGACGTACAAGTGCTTGTTTGCCCTTCTTGTCGTCTTAAACCGCATTGGCCATGACAGGCTGCATGGAGGAAAGAGATGGAGTACACAATTCAAGGACCCCCCCCCATGTCTTCTTCATGGTATTGCTGCATTTCGTGTGAGGTGGTGGGATTTGAGGAGGCAAGCACCTCTTCCTTGTCTTCTTCCTCCTGAGACATCATTTCTATAAAGAAGAAGAGAAATTGAGGTGAGTGGAGCTGGATTTGATGGTTCGGGGTGTGGGGTTTAAGGTTGGATCAAGGAAATGCCCGTCTATCTAAAAAAGATAAGATGTTCCTAGTTCCAACCCCAGTCAGGCAAACAGAAAACCAAACACAAAAGTAAATGAAAGTAAATGATAGTTGGTGTTCTGCTGAGAATGTTGAGTGCTTTTTGTTCAATCGTCCAGATCACCCAGATCCTTCAGGAAGTAGCATAGTGGTCTCCTGAAATGTACGAAATCCAGTCCTGTAACAAATTTGTTCAATGCAAAATTAAAACCAAAATATGTGAATATCACTTTACAGATGCTTGCAGATACATAGGCCTTTAAAAAATTATTTTTCTGTGCTGATTTCAAAACTATAGCCATTCCACTCTGATGTAGACGCTCAGCTCAGCCAAATCCACATAATGACATCAGATTATACCTCTCAAAACCATCAAAATAAATATGTCTTTCTGCAGCCTTGGCTTTGAGGTTTGTGAGGTTGTAGGGCCGCTGCTTTCTGGACATGCATGAAAGGCTTTGTCTTTATTTCAGTGATTTATCTGGAAGTAGTGAGACTTCCTCTCTGTAAACCACCAAAGGTTTAATGATAGATTTGTAGAACATGGAGAAGACAGCTCAGCTGGACTCATGGCAACACTGTTATGGTCCCATGTGGTGAGTTCTGACACAGAATTCTGATTTTAAGCTAAATGGACATCAGCAGCATCACCAGATTCAAACATATAGCCAGTGATTGCATTTGATTTATGCAGTCAGTGTCTTCAAGTGGTTGAAAGTAACTAATTAACTAATTTACCCAAGTGCTGTACTTAGGTACATCTTTGAGGTAGTTTAGCATTACATTAGTATTTCCGTTTTATGCTACTTTATACTTCTGCTCCAATGGAAATGTTATAAAATATTTTAATCTACTACATTTATTTAACAGCTGTAGTTTGCAGGTTAAGATTTTACACACAAGGCATGTGACTAACATATAAAATATGACCAGCTACAACATTAAAATGCTGCTTCAGCAGGCACGGAGCAACATTAGGAATGGTGTTTGTGTCCGCACATCAAAGAGAAAGAGCTAGTTTATATGCAGGGAAATGGGAATAGGTGTGCTGGTGGGTGAGGGGATCAGGGATTGCCAGCAACACACTGAAAAAACTGGGAAAAGAGCAAAAATGTGCTAAATAACTTAAGAGAAGTAGCCGTTGTGACTCCTAGGAAAATAAATTATCCTTTAGCTGCTAAACCGCTTCATTCACCAGTTAGTCGCTGACTTTGTCTGCTCTTTGTTTGGAGCTGGGCAGGTATGTGTTCAGTACAATTTTAGAGCTTTTTTGCTAAAAACAGCTGTCTGCTGCAAACAATACTATGAAAACAGTGCTTTGAGAGCAGTGAGAGTGAACCAAAACATTAAAGTTAGACTTTTGCTTGCAACAGAGTATTTCTACACTGATATTACTAATAAATAATAGTAGTAAATAATACTAGTAGATATTAGTAAAGGAACTGAGTACTTCTCCCATTGCTGGTGTCTTTGTAACTGCTGTAAGCGTAATGCAAAGACTACATGAACCTACATTTCTATTATGGCAATTACCTGACCTTATGGAACTATGAAATCATCCAGCAGGCGCATGCAGACAAACTGATTTTGAATATTCAGTATGAATTGAAGTATTGTATGTAAAATATACAGATGAATCAAATAACAAGAGCTCATTTGTTGCGTCCGATGTGTCCATTGGCACAAATGAGTGCTGGCTGAGGGGTGGAGACAATGTCTCTCCCTCTCTGTCAGCCGGTAAAGAACCCAGCACAAGGGAACTTTAGAATGAGCCTTTGTTTTTGGTCGACTCTCTTCCTCTAGCTCTCCTGTCATCCTTTGATCATGTCAGGCTTCTTGTAGTCTTCCTCACTCGCTGCCTACCCACATGGGTCTGATGGGAGAGAAGATATGTTCAGGACTGTGCCAGGAGAGACAAAAGTATCCCATTCACCTTGTCCTTTTCCCCCCGAAGGGCCACTCCTACCCTTACCTCCCAGCCCCCTCCTCAAGATCTCCAGTCGGGTGACAGGAGGTTAGAAAACACTTCTGGTTTTTGCTAGATACCAGGAGAGACTCCACCAGCAGGGGCCCGTATTAGTCCCCCTCTATGCCACTGCCAGCAGTATTCCTCTAACCAAGACTGGGTTCAGCACCTGTGGATATCACATCATGCAGCTGTAGAAGGATGTCAAAATTTGCCAATCCTATAACAAGACTTAGCTATTTAGGAATAAGGAAATTTCAAATTTTCTTAGCCCATTATCGCTGACAACTAAACCACCCAGGTTCTTTTCTTTATTGTTGTGTGGCTAAATATACATACAACATATCTGTTTGCAAAGTTGCATTTATTTAAATATTACTCATGCCTCCACTCCGACTCTTTGTTTTATTTTGCTGTTTTATTTTAGGCGGCGTATTGATTTTTGTATTTACCCTGCTCGCTGCTCTCCCAGGCTCGCTGTAATGCTTCGGTCCAAACACAGGAAGTGTCTCTCCTCAGCTATGCATTTGGCGCTGCTGCCCGGGTTTAAATGCCCCCAAACTCTGTCAATAATATTGATGTAATCCACAGGCATTTTTGAGTGATCCTGCTGTCACAGGGACATAATGACAGGCCGTGGAGGCCTGATTGGATCTGCACTACAGCGAGGTTGGCCGGCGCACAGCCAACACAGCCAGGCATTGATAAAGTGTCACAGACTTCACTGCTTTGATTAGCCCTTCGACTAATGCCATGCTAAGCAGAAACATTACTCTGCCCCGCAAGCTATACAGCTAGAGGAGGGGAGGGCTGGCTTAGGGAAAGGGAGAAAATATACTCTACAGGGAAATTAACCAATGCGGATGAAATGGTGTACCAAGGAAATTCTTGGATAAATTAACAACGCAATTACATTACATGACACACTGCAAGATGGATGAGGAAAACTTGGCTGGTATTATGTTCTGTTTTCCAAATTGCAATTTATTTGAGGGCTCTAATGGATGCCGTATTAAAACATCTTGGGCTGCGGTCAGATTTCATTGTGTGTCACCCAGACGTGATTGATGACCCTCTCTTCCACGCCCCTCGACCCCCCCATCCCCCCACCCACCCACGTCCTCTCTTGCAACCCCTTACTTCACCCTCCTACGTTCCCCCATGCTGCATTCTCTGCACATTTAGTGGGAATTTTAAATATTAGCAACACTTGGATCCAGGAGTATGCAATTGATTTTCTTATCACTTAATTTCCTTGCTTGCCCCTGCAATGAGATGATAAATTTTGTGCTACTTGTATGTGGAGAGCTGTAGTCCATCTCTTCTCTTGATCTTTCCCTCTCTCTCACTCCATAGTAAAATTCTATCAATAATGCCATTTTCCTGGAATCCCACCCTCTCATCATCTCCCTCTGATCTTCCTTTGCCTTTTCATGTGCTTTTGTTCTAGTTGCAATGATAGCTCCAGCTATTCTTGAAATGAAAATATAATCGAAAGTATTTTTATTGCTGTAGCAAATGCATTAGTGTGCAAGGGACATCTGGAAATCATCCACAGTGAGCTTGCTCAGTTATGGCAATATTATAGTGACTTTATTTTACCATTCATAATTACTCACAGGACAGTGAAAATCCACATGCTATCTGCTTTGAACTTGGGGGAACAGGCTTTGCCCAGATTGACCCGAACAAACGTGAAGCAACCCAATCCTTAAAACACTTTTCCCTTTGCAATCATACACCCGCCTACCTTTCTCTCTCACTCAGAGGTGAGTGGAGCCTTCCGGGGAGGGAAAGGTTAATAACATTCAGAATAAATCAACATGCAGCACATCCCCTGGATGACATCAGCGAGTGCTCCTCCAACCCATAGGGCCATAAACAGCTTTGTTTTTTTTTCAGGTTTGTTTCAGATGTGTGCAAACGGATAAATAATGAATGAGCCGCACTGACGGGACACATATTTCACTTAGCGGAAATGGCTTTAATGCAGTCGGCCTGTATTACACTCCCAATCACAGAGAAGCTGAGGAGCTGCATTGGGAAAAGGATTTTCAAACAACATTCAAAGAGTATTGAACTCAGGTGGATCTCCAATGTAAATGACCTAGTTTTTAACAAAACTCCTGAACCAGCTTCTCACCTGCTGTGGCCTATGAAAAAACAATATTACATAAAGGAGTTCTGGAGTTTAATTGAAAATTGGAAAATTTGAAATATTCATTAGGAATCATTAGTTGTTTTCAGGCAAGATAATGCTAAAATAAAAGGAAATTCCAATATAAGATTAGTATTTATTTATTGTTTAATTCTATTAGAAATTACACTTTCTGTCAAATCATCGCTTATATATTCCCAGCATTTAAATCAAATGATTATTTTTACTTTTTGGGAGGAAACTACTTCATATGCAGCCCCATGAATTTCCACTTTATGGACTATGATTTCTGGTACGCAAAACGTCTGAGACGTAACTGCACAATCTTATTCTAATTCACTATTTATTTATGTATTCCCAACAGAAGTATTCTCTTTGTGGTTTTGGGGAAATTCAGCGTGACTTTCCCTTTTCCCAGGTCTCGATGGTTAAAAACAAAAGTGAGCCTGAAGTTTTTCTTGGCCATCACATGGCTTTTAGAGGGTTTGTCTAAACAAAGTTTTGGGTTTGTAAATAGCGAAGGTTATCTGGCCATCGAGGCCTCCAGATGGCGGCTGAGCCAGACCACCTGCTATGGAAATGCCTTTGCTGTGAGGACTGGGTGGAAAAATTCAGGCTCTGGTTCTCTTTCTCACTCTCTGTGTCTCTCTCCCATGCATACACACACATCTTTATGGTTAACATGGTCGGAACAAGGATGAGAAGAAGCCCTCTGCTCATTTTCCCCTTTGAGCGCTGCTCTCGACTTCCCCTCTGCCCCCCACCCCCTCCCCCATATTGACCCCCCATCACTCTCCCCAGACTTTACCCTCAGAACAAAACAGCTGGACAGGGGAGGGCTTTCCTGCAGGTCCAGACCTATCATGTGAAAGGATGACACATCGTTTGAAGGAACTGGGCAAAAGGGAGAAGAGGCAGTTTCGGGAGAGAAAACATAAACAAAGGGGTTTTAATATGATGGTCGCCAGTGGCACACAAAGAAAAGTGGAAGACGGGCAAAAGCAAAATTGCTTACAATACAAACCCTTTGAATGACAGCCTGGAGACCTGAATCATGAAACATAAACCTTGTTTTTAGAGCCTGAATGCAGAAGAATGGATTTTGTGTTTGTCTAATAGTTTCTTTGCTACAGTCAAGATCCAAGTGAATATACTTTTTTTGTTTCTTTTATCTGGTACTTTTTAATACTTTAGAATCTGGTTAAAGCCTCCCTGTTTCATAGCTGAATGTCTTCAGTAAATACGTAGAAAATGTTTGCACAGTGTGTATCTTTGTGTCTAAGGGCAAACCTGTAAAATCCCTTGGATACATAGCCTCTTCTTCGTTGTTTTAAAGAGAAAACTCCTCTGATACCATATCACCCAATTGTCTGTTCTGACACTTGACTTTGATCGATGGAGGTTCAGCATTGTGGTTGAACACTCGCCCCCTTCCCCACAATCCTTTAAGAGGTCATGAAAAGTACCACTGTACATCAAAACAACCAACACGCTCCCTGCCACATCATCCAACATGACACATGTGAGACAATGCTGACCACAACAATGGCACTGCCTCTTTGATGTTAAAATGCTTGAGTGTTTATTTACATCGGGCAGCCTCCTTGCCTGTCCGTCAGTTGCGTGGGGCGTGTCAGAGTCTTTGAAGTCACCGAGGCGTAGCGGTGATGCAGCGTCCCGCCTGGGGAGCGTGAAGAGACGCGGCCATATTGGCAGCACTTGTTGTTCAACACACATGGGCAGAATCAGACACAATGTTTGATCAGTGAGAATTTTTGAACCTTACGAGCATGCAGCTGCACTATGGTTATTTGATTTGTCCCATTCAACGGGTGGTGCTGAGATATTTGAATTTATAGTGTTTTGGATCAGAACCATCCTTTGCCTGTCATAAAGACGTGAGTTAATCCACAATCTTGTTGACTCGATTAGTAATAATTGTTAGTAATAATAGGCAGTGAAAGGAAATGTGAGGAAATGTCCCCAAATGCATGCTTATTGACAGCCATTTTCTCATGAACACGAAAACACAATTACACCTCATGGACACTCATAGACACACACAATTTTTGCATCACTAGCACTGCTACTGCCGCAGATCTGCATACAGGCGCCAACCTACACCCTCCACCACAGCCCAAACTGTTAATTAAAGCTGAAAGGTTACAAAAGGTGGGAGCCAATAACAAGGCCACATATTACATTTAAGTTGCTTCTTTTTCTTACACCCTCTCAATAATTCATGCTATCAGAGTGTCTACAAGGAAGTGAGGCTTCTCTTCCTCCGGGGAAGCCTCAGACATGGATCATCTGTCCTCTGGACTCATTGTAAGTAAGGAAGTGTGGGCAATAATACATACCAAGCCAACCCCAGCCTCATAAATAAATATGGTGATTGTTAATGGGGTTTAAAATTACTCATCCTCTGCTCCCCAGCCGGCTACTAGTGTGACCACTGTGGCATACATGAGCATGGAGGCTACATGTCCCACCAGATAGAATATCTGGCACCACTGATACCGCAAAATGCCTCCACTTCCACTTTGTCCTTGTCGTCTTTCTTATCGCCAGGCACATCGTCTTCCTCACCTTTTCTCTTCTTTCAAGGTGGCTGTTTTACACTACAGGATAGCAAATAAAGTCCTCTTCCGGTATTTGTGTGTATCCAGAGCTGCTTTTCATTTTTATGCTTTTATGCTGAGTGTTTCCTGATTTCTATCAGTGTTTGAATGTCATTGCACCAAGGCCACTAAGGCTATCGTTCTTGAGGTGTATTTTGTTTATCATCTTTCTGAATTGATTTCGCCATGTTCACGCCTATGCATACAGCAGACTGATAGACCTACTTGGCTCATGTAAGGAAATACTGCACATGCATGTACACATATTGAATTATGCTGTGTGTTGACTCTGCTTTTTAAAAACATCCCACTCTTGTAGATGCTGTTATGACTTTTGTAGAAACGATTTTGTATTTGAAAAATAATACAAGCGCAGTCTTCCATTTTGACCCACTTGTACTTGAAAATATATTTTTCTTCTAATACTGAGAGAGCACAGAACACGTTCTCTAATTGAAATGTAAACTGTCTGTGGTCCATGTTTATACTAGCATTGATAAACATCATGAATTCACGCAGCATCTGGTCTTAAGGACAGTGTTTATTGTTCTACTGTATAAGAGAGATGATATATTTTCTTCAGATTCCTTTGGTTCTGTTGCAATATTTCTGCTTGTTCATGTTCATTTCCCTGTCTAATTAATCGTTTGGCACATAGAGTATACATTTACTTTAACAGGTTTTTGAATGGCCACATTCATAATGCATTATTATTATTATTATTATTATTTCCCTTTTGAAAGAGTATACATGAACAGTCTTTATTCTACTGGGGTGTAGATCATGTCTCTGCTCGTTTCTCCACCACATTGTGGTGTAGTGTTTCTTCAGCTTCAGCTTCAGCTCGATTGCATGCCTGTATCTCCCCCTCCAGGACAACTTGCATTATGGTACCAGTTCTCCCGCAGCATTGAGGCTGGAGAAGGCAGCAGTTGAAAAGCCACATCTCCATCTCCATCCTCAGATTCTGAAATCTGTCATTTAAATCACTGAGGGGGGAAAAAATCCAAAATAAAATATCCAACAGCCAAATGACGCTCTGTTCTGTGACAAAATAGTTTTAGGAGGGACCCAGGCAATTTGCCTGAATTCTGTTATTCCCAGCCCCATTCTCATCTGTGTTGCCTCCTCCCCAGCGCCCGCCTGAGCTGATAACAAGTGAGTGCACTCCCTAGAATGATGGATGGGCCTTAGCCATGGGCTTGTCAGGAGAGGGTGCAGGGCCATATGGAAGTGGCATATGGAAGCTCATAGTAGAAGATGGGCCAAAAGGAGGGGAGTGACAGAGATATACATTAAAGACACTGCTTTGCTCTTAAAAATGCAAGGTTCATCAGTTTAGTGGGGAATATCAGTCAGTGGCGCTTCCTTCCGTGGGACTGGAGGCAGACAAACACAGGCAGATGCAGGAGGTTGTCCTTCAGTGAATGCAGCAAGTTCCCCTTTTGATTCCTTTTTAAATTATAGCTGCAGTAATTGTTTGCAGTTAAATGTAAGAATTTATAAAAAGAAAGAAAGAATCCGAGAGCTTCAGCAGAAAATAACTACTATAATATCGGACTTCTGTTTTATATTCTGAGCATTTTAGTATTGATTCTGTGTTGTGTTGTTGTCAGTCACATTTAATTTCCACTTTAATTCAGTGGGATGCCTGCACACAAGTTCACCCATGCAGTCCGGTGAACAAGCATTAATTATGTCTTCAGATCAAGCCATGATCAGTCTATTTTTACCTTTCTGTCTTTGTCCGCGTGCATGTGTGCATGTCTGCATGCATGTGTACTATCAGGCATGGATATCCGTGTGTGTGTCTCTTTCTGTATGTCTGTCTATCTTAGTGCCCTGTGGAGTGTCTGTGGGCCCTGAGGAACTCTGTTTGATTGTTTAAAGCCCTTCTTAATTGGCGCTTTGTCTGTGCACTCCTAAATGAGGCGGGACACCCACAGTGGGGGTTCCTGTGGAGACCGTGGGCCGTTTGACAGCCCCCACGGTGGGGCCTGTCCCACAACCCCTCAAACTGCCAGCCGCATGACAGCGGCCCATGCTGCACCACCCTGGCCAATTAAAACTCAGCTGTCAGGACCAGACACTATACCAACATTGGGTGACTGAGTGTGACTGTGAGATACCAGCGAGAGAGGGCAAGAGAGCGTGTGCGTGTGTGTGTGTTTTAGGGGTGTTCATGTGTTCTTGCAATCATTAGCTGATGAATAAACCCCCTCTCACCTTGGCCTCCTGTGCGTTTATTTGTGTATAGTATGTGTTCATTTCAGTGTCATAAGGTGTACGTGAGGCACTCATGCCTGTGCATGCTTTAAAATATCCACCTGTGGTTTGTGTGTGTATTATGAGTGTGTGGAAGTGTTCTTTGTGAAGTGCTCTGCAGACAGGCTGTATTGGGTTACATGCAGACAGATTTGTAATTCGGAGTAATCACTTAGGACAAGCCCTTACACCATTTTATCTGGTCATGACTCTAGGCCAAAGTCAATACTCATAGTATAGTAATGAGTAGGGGCTAACTGAGCACGTTTTATTAAAGCTCTGAGGAGTGAATCTGATGCCAACCTGCTTCCCCTTGAAGATATCTCATTCTCTTTCTGTCTCTCTCTCTTTCTCTGTCTACCTGCAGCAGCTATCAGACCCTAGGCCTTCTATTCATAGGTGGTAGCAGTGCCTCATCCCTTGCTTTTATTGTCTAACAAACGTAAACAAATCCCTTCCAAACAGGATAAGGGGAATTGTCGACACTGGGAAGGCTCTCGCACAAACGGAGTTGTTCTTTCTCAAAACCCAAAACATCGAGCAAGTTACTGCGACGTGTTTGCTACAAATCTCATATTTACATAAAATCACTGCAAAACATGTGAGGAGATTACTCTGGAATGACAAAGATGAGTGAAACCCCCCTTTGGCATGATCCAGATCTGTAATCTGAGATTCCAGCATTGGGCATAGATTCAGTTTAATCCCTGCTGAAGGCAAAATACAGTTATTGGAAACTTCTCACCTCGTCATAACCATGTTCGAGCATCACATAAAAGCTCACCTCAGCAATATAAAATCCTCAGCATTCTTTTCAACAAAGGGGATCGTCTTACCTTATGGTCTCCTGATTGAATCCTCTGCCTCTCTGTGGTAGATACGCTATATGTAGTGAACAATGTAACATTGTTGAGAAGGAGCACTAGCACTCTACCCTTGGGCTAGTCTGTGAAGGAGCATGATTTGATTGACAGACAGTTTCTATGGGGGTAAGTAATAAAGTCAGAGTCAGAAACAGTGCAGCTGCATATCCATCTTTCACCTGCTGTGTGGCTAAATAAAAATACAAAGTTTGCTTGTAAGGTAAAAATTCACATTTCTTGATAAAAACATAAAAAAATTATGTATTGATAAATAAGCTCAAGCAACACAGAGCAGCATTTATATTGACATGGCTTCATGCAAATTTGTCTTATTGTCCAAATAAAACATCTGTAGTGGTCAAGGTAGTGGACTGCACGTAAAAGTAGACCAATCATAATGTTCACCTGTAGAAAAACCTCACCTTTTTGTTTCCTTCATTAGAGATATCAACAGAGATTGTGCTTGACTACATATGTAATGTAAGTACAGTAATGACATACACATGGGAAAAAATACACACACACATATACACACTCAGACACAAATGCACTCATCTCATCCTCTGTGTCCTGCATCTGGAAGTTGCTCCATGAAAAGTGGCTTCTTCCTGCTATTGCTGGAAACATTTTCCAACCAGTGGAAGGCTTCTTCTGGGAGCTGGCCCACATCCAGGAACACTCAGGCTTCACAGCTGTCTTACAGCGTTTAAATGCAGCATATGGTACCCAAGTACCATTGTTTCACCACTAAAGACCCTGTTTTTTTCATCAAGGAAGAAGGACTATTTAATGTCAGTTTCATTTGGAGAGAAGAAAGAAGTTTTAGAAAATGAAAACTAGGCTGTGAGAAAGCGCGATGCAGTTTTTTTTAAGTTTAGTTTTTCAGACCATCACTAATTTTGGCAGTGATGACATTTTGATTCTCAGCCTGTGAGTTTGTGAAACAACACCATCTGTGTGCGTTCCTCTAATTAGGGTAATAGCCACAAATATTACTGCAACAGTTCCTCATGACAAGCTGTTACATGCCAATGTGTGAAGACTTTTCTGGGTTTGATAGGCACAAGTTAGCAACTGCACTGATGTAACTGAACAGCAATTCTGCATTTTAATAACAATCAGGAGACCTTCTATTTAACTCATTTGGCATTTTTCCCATGCATAAATCACATCTGCAATATTTTAGTTTTTCTAATAGCATTTTTTGAACATTATCTGTGTATTTATAATTTTCTATATTTTCAGTATGCAGTTTCACAAGGTCTCATCTTGTGAAATGGAAAAAGACACACATATTATCGTGTTTTATAAAGACAATAGGACCTTTGTGCTGCATGTGATGAGTGCACGACTGCAATTACAGAGCTTCACCTGCTGTGCAATGCGCTTCACATTACCTCAAAAACAATATCATATTCATCATCAAAACCTGACAAAACATTTCATTTTAGGACACACGATACATCACATTATCTTCTCAATCTCCTCACTTCATTTTCTTTGGTACCATTTGAACCCAAAATCTGACATTAACAAATGGAAGTTAATTTGCCTCCCTCAGAACACGTTATAATCAGTCTAAAGGTTAATGTTTCTGCTAATTTATAAATGCAGGATTGCTGTCAGCATGAGGGGGAAATGGTTTTGAAAGGCCTGACATTGTAAATTAAGCCTGTCAGATCGTCTCTCTGTGCCGGCGGATCAGAAGATGCCGCAGTCTATGATGTCAGACAGGCAGGCAAACAGCCCTGGGGGACAGACCTTGCTCCCTCACTTCCAAACACCGGAACGCTGGGAATTATGTGGCTATGGAAAGGTAGCTGGGCATGCAGGCAGGAAGACAGGGGGTCTCACCTTTAAGGCCTGCACTCAATGGTTGAAACTGTGTGTCATGTTGATCGCTGATGAGATTTTAGCTAATTTAGGGAGACTCACAGGAGAGGATCACTGGAATGAAGATGTCATGCTTTGCCAATGCAGTGCATTGTAGGAGCATGGCAGCCAGATTCTCAGACCATGTGTCTGTGATTAAATTTGCACTATCCAGCTATTTTTCCCCATGTCCCATTTACCGCTCCAAGAAAGAGTGGAAAATAAGATCCATCTATTGGCAGTCTTGATGGATAGATTAACTGGATAGTTAAAGTTAGTAATGAATGGCATGTGTGGACTAATTTTGGTTTAAGAAAGTCTATTTCTGTCTTATTCAGACATGGTCAATAATTCATGAATGGGTTGCAGTTTGTGTGTAAAGCCCTGCGTATGTTAGTAACAACTAACTAACTAGCCGACTAGAGCAAAGTAGTATATATTAAACTGGGTTGGACCAATACATCTTCAGAAATAGTCTAATGTTACTAATGTTTTGTAATTTGAGGCATGTTGTTTATCTACGTTTGTTTTTACTTTTTTAATTTAATCGGGTCATATTAGCAAGCTAACGCTAGCTTTGTCAGTTAGCGCTGGTTGCTATGCAGCAGTTCCTCCTGGCAGTAAGTAGGGTATAAATATTTAGTAACAACTAATTTCTACGTTAGAACGATGTGCAATCCATTTAATAGTGAATCTCCACAGAGTAAACACTCAGATTTTTACTTTATGTCTATGTCCAACCAGAACCTGTCAAAGTACAGTTTGTACTTCTACTGTCCTTGCTCCCTTTTTATATTCACAGAAATGTTGAATTGCTGAATTTGCCTGTAAGGAACAAAACTCAGCAATGCCAAGTTCACATCAACTATCTTTACTCTGGAATTGCTCCATTCATGCTAAGTATTACAGAGCCTTGTGGGATGGAAAGCATTACAGCCCTATAGTAGAGCCTATAAGCCAATCAGACACTGGGGGTTGTTACAGGGGTACGGGGAAACAGCCAAGCTCTGACAAGCACCAATGTAGTCCTGCTGGTGAGATGATGAGGCCAAGAAGTAAGATAAAGATTATGTCAAACCTGTGGTAGAATCTCCTCCCCACAAAAAAAATTTGATCCAGGCAAATTTCTTCCTCAGTGGAAGGAAATGGCAACTGACAGATTAGACATCTTTTACTGTAATCTGTATAAAGCTTTGAAATATGTGTTGGCTGCAGGTCAATTTTCTAGTTCTCTCTCTCTCTCTCTCTCTCTCTCTCTCTCTTACACACACAGAAAAATGACCAGAGGAGTTAGTATAGTTGCAGATAGAGAGAGGCTTGAAACTAACTGGACTCTTGTCCATCAAGCATCTGTAGCAGTTGCACAAGTGTGTGTGCATGTGTATATGTGTGTGTGGCTCCTGTGCAAAAATGTTCGCCCTGTCCTCAACATTGGCTGTCATTACTGCAGCCTGTCAGGACCCAGTCTAATGGTGTCTCACCTGACAGCCTCTCAACCTTGCACCAAACAAGCAGCATACTGTGTGTGTGTGTGTGTGGGGGGGGGGGGGATCAGGATCCCCTGGTGGAAAATAAGAAACTAGAGGAAAATACAATCAATAGAAAACCCATGCT
>NC_060160.1:11995062-12027657 GCF_021292245.1 Micropterus dolomieu | reverse complement strand
TGGGGGGGGGGGGGGGGGGGGGGGGGGGGGGGGGGGGGGGGTATCAGGATCCCCTGGTGGAAAATAAGAAACTAGAGGAAAATACAATCAATAGAAAACCCATGCTGTTTTTCAATGAAGTGGCAAAGTATCAAATGTATTGTTGGTATGCTACTTACAGAGAAAAATGTCTTCAGTACCCTGTAGCCAGCGCAATTGCTGTTATATAGTGAAGACCTTTGTTGCATAGCGGCAAGTATGTCTTAAGGAATTGTCATTATGGAAAGCAGGTCATTTTGCGGTCTGAATTTAGAGCAATTTGCTCTTTATTCATCCAGTTCTGTAGGTATAACTCTTGGACTCCCTCAAGACTAAAAGGTAGGAGCAGAAGATTCTTTTGATGAGAGACAAATAGGAATACTGCTGCGCTGTGTGAATAGGGTGCAATTCCCCGGGGTCTCCATTGTCCCCGTACCATACTGTATCTGTCCAGTCTGTACTTTAACCACTCCTCTGCTGCTATTCAGAGACAGATGAGTAGAAGAATGTGCAGGTGTTGAATTTTTTTTGCCTTATCATCTATTTTTCTAGTTTCAGTCTACAGAAAGGAGCATGTTGAGAAATCTGAAATTTGTTTTGTTGGCAGAACTGTCCATAATGGTCATCAACGTAGTTAAATTCATTACTGTGTTTTCATTTTCGCATGGTGTGCTGTGTATGTTAGCATCAGAAATATATATAATTTAGCCTTCCTTTGTTGACATCATCAGTGCAGCAGTTTTTTTTTCTTTTCCTGGAGCCTGTACATGTCTGGTTATGTCTTGGAGTTGACATTCCACGCTGACTGTATGTCCCTGGGCTGCGAGGACCCCATGCTGGGGCTCCAGGGCCCCGCCCGAAGGCCCTGAGGTGCTTCACTTATTGCTGCTCTGATGAGAGACACATTCATATACACAGACACACTCATGCGCTCTCATGCAGACATACAGAAACACTAATTCCCACAAATGCATCAGACTTATGTATGCAGACACAAGCATACATGTTTCCACTCTGTCAAGCGTTGTTTTTAACAGACTGGATTCATGTTGCTGACCACTGAAGTAGTCTACATCCAAAAATGTTTAAATAAGTTTTTAATCTGTACTATTTTGTTGCAGTAAGTAACACTTTTCTTACAAATGGAAAGCGACTTAAATTTCAAGATGTGATCATCACAGCCTGAAACAACAGGGGGGACGTAAAATGGCAAACTCCAGTACTAATGGCATACTGCCTTAATAAATCACTCTGCACGCAACAGCAGGCACACACACATGTGTAGACGCACCTGGCCACCCCTTTACTGACTCTATTCTTGCTGCTCCATAGCCCCACCCAGTGTAGAACAAGAAGTGCATGACGGTGCTCTCTTGGACATGAGGATTTAATAGGTGACCCTGGGCTGCATGCTGGGTCTCCTGCTGCCTGGGCTCATCCAGCCGTAAAATGAGGCACAGGCAGGACCCGGCTCGTAATGAGAACTGGCATTTTGCTCAGGATAACCTCGGGAAAATCGCTTCTATAAATACCTTCTATAAATAAAAGTGTACCTTGGCCCAAGACTGTGTAAGGGGATTTCTCTGAAAAGGTCATCTATTGCCCCGACTCTGCCACCACTCACAATGTTCCTGTTTCCCTCCACTCCCATACCTCTCTGTCTGTGTCCTATGCCTATCCCTCCTATCCCTCCTTCCTTTCTTCTTCTTATTTCATAAGGCCTATGTGTTTTAACTGCACAGAATATGGTATGTTATCATTCATGTCATGTGACTCTTGGAGGGCTCATTCATCCTTCTTATGTGTGTCCTTAATGATTCCGTGTTTCCTTGACCTTGGTCAGGCATCATGAAATGCATTTTGGAGTGAGAAAAATGGTGCTAGATAAAGGGAGAAAGTGGAAGACACAGATTCAGTACATAAAAGAAAAAGTTTAATAGAAAAGTAATGAATTATCTCAAATAATTTGCTAAAACGTGTTGGAGAAAGAACAGGTTTTGGGGTTAGATAAAGTGGCCCTTTGTTAATTACCCCCCAAAGGCTTGTGTGTGTGTGTCTCTGTGTGCGTCGACACCATGGCCATGTCTCATTCGTCAGTGCCACGTATAATCTGTCAGATTTAAATGAAATGCTCGGTATAGCACCTTTCTAGTCTTCCGACCACTCAAAGCGCTGTTTCACTACATCATATTCACCCATTCATATATGGAGCCTAAGCACTCAAATAGAAACTAACATTCACACACATCCATGGAACAGGCAGGGTTCAGTATCTTGCCAAAGGACACTTTTACATGGAGCCTGGAGGAGCTGAGGATTGAACCACCGATCTTCCAATTAGTAGGCAACCTGCTCTATCTCCTGAGCCACAGCCGCCAACAGTCTGCCAGTAGCCACCATGTTCGCTCTTTCCCGCATTCGTCTTCACATCTTTCATATACAAAAGTATTGTGCTGAATCGTTTCAACATTACATTCGTTCAGTGAAAAAGCCCTAGTGGCCAAAGTAGTTATGACGGGAGAGAAGGAGGAAGTCATAAGGCCATTATAGAGTAACAATATAGGGAGGAGGTCAGGGTTGCCGGATGGATTGGTCAACAAAAGGTCAGACTTTAAAATGGGAGACTGGTGTTTCTTTTCCTGTTTCCGTGAGTAAACGTTGGTTTATTTAAACCCTGACTAAAACCTTTCCCTAACCATAACCAAGTGTTTATTATTGTAACCACGACAACAAAGGTCCCCTAACCCAAACCATAATGTTTCCCAAATCTTAACTAAGCACTTATTTTACCTCAAACCACAATCTTTACCCTAACACAACAAAGTCTTAATCAAAACGTAACCAGAGCACTCCCAGATCATAAAACAAGAAAATAAAAGTGGATCTTTTAAACAAGTCGATGAAGATTCTGCTGTTCTTATATTTTAAGGGAGACTATTCCATTATGCCGCTACCGACCCTGTCACCAAAACGTTTCGACGAGTACGTGGGATAGTTTCCATCCCTCGATGTGTAGATCTGAGGGGCCTAGAGGTACTGTGTGGGGATAGATGTTCTGCAATGTAGCTGACGACATATTATAGCTGATAAGGACATCAGAATCAGAAATCACTTATGTGTTGCTCTTCAGGACTTTTTAGCTTAATTGATACAAAATTCTTAATGTCGCTGTCAAACAAATTATTTATCTCTGAGTTTGGTGATTTTAAATTTTTCAGTTAGAGGTAGGTGAGGGATTAAGTATTCCTTTGTGGGTTGAGAAAATCTTCTTCTGCTCAGAATAACTTTTAATAGCCCATTGTTTTACCTGAAAGACTCATTGTCAGACAGTTTCTGAAGCTCACAAAAAGTTGATGTTTTAAAGATACACAGACAATATGCACTTATGAAAAGAACACTGGAGTAACTGTAGCATAAATCCATTAATCCAGGTCACTTCTTAAACTTTGCTTAGCCACCATTTTACTGCCTGCAGGCAGCTTTAATCTGATTAGCCTCGACCCTACTATGACTGGCTGACCTCCCAATGCATTCAATACCACTTATTGATCAATATTCATATTGATTCAGGCCTCCCATGCCGGATCAAGGGCGAATATTTCTATTGATTTGACAAGATTAGAGAAGACAAAAGGTTGCCAAATCAGTTTAGATGCAGCCTGCCAACAGGATATGACAGTGAGCTACATCGGGACTTCCAGCTAGGATTGGATTTGATGAGTGTTAACTGTGGAATTGATATAGCTGTAGGACTCTACCGATCGGTAGCTAATCAAGTAACACAGTATGTTAATGCTGTCATGCTTGCCCTTTAAATGCATAAGGTTATATCAATCGATTTACCTGGCTAAACCCAGTGTTAGATCAAATGCAGATAGTCGTTCATAAGCTATAGCCGGATTTTGATAATGGTGATAAAGATCAACAGTGCAGTGAAATATTTCTTTCTGTTTTAAAAACATAACCACTAACTTGAGCAGCTGTGGCTCCGGTCCTATTCCTGTCTCCTCCTGTCCACATGTCGAAGACATTTAACCCAATTGCTCCTGATAGTTAAGCCTGGTGCCTTGCATGATAACTTGCTGCTAAATAAATGCAGTCAATTGACCATCTATACATAGTGCATGAGTTTCATTTCATATGTAGCTTCACTAAATATTCCTCATTTTACAGTAATTAGACATTTGTATAAATATCACTCAGGCTAAAAATGAACAAGTTACTTGCAATGGCCAGTGTGACAGTAATATTACTTGCTATTACTGAGGCATCACATTTATCTGTGTAAAAAGCTACATAGAATGGCATTAAAAGTGACAAATTTGTATAAAATTTGTCTTAGTTACTGTAGACTTCAGCTGTGTCCTGTCTGCAGGTTCAACTCTGACGACTCCACTGACACTGTTCGTTCTTTACCATAGGAAGAGACAACAGAGAATACATGCTGTTATACCGCTGCAGACAACACACTCACATATGCATTCACATGCTGATCGTGTGTGTATGTACGTGTTGTGCATGCACACCATATCCATTATTAAGCCATGGGAAGACATTTTTCCATCCCAATTAAATATTAATGTCCTTAGTGGGCTAAAATGAGTGAATAAGTTATGAAACACTGACAACACAACACTCCAAGAAATAGAGCGTTTGTGGACATTTGCGATGTGATGTGTGAATGTTACCACAGAGATTGAGAGTGCAAGGGAGAGAGAGATTCAATGAAAAAGAGAGAGGCACTGCACGGTAACATCAGCGGTGGACCAAATAAAAAATTTATTTAGGAAGAGGGACATTAGAAGATGTGGCCATTCCATTTAGGGATTTGAGGATCATTGACACTGAATAGACCCTACTTTGTGGTTAATGAGTGCTATATACTAATGGAATAGCGGGTTTTACTAGTATAGAGATGGTTTATCCATGCCTTTTCTTTGGCTAACCTTATGTATGAATTGGCAGCTTCACATTGGACAAATAATCCCTTGTGGACCTTTTCTCTTTGAAAGCTAAACATCAGTAATTGAAAATTTGAGGTTCACTGGCTACCATTGGCTCTAACAGCTGAAAAAATGGTTACTTCTCTTCCGCTGTCCCCAGTGGTCTCATTTTGCGGACATCACTTTTGTGGGTCAGCGAGTTAATCCCAAAAATATGTCCTGCCAGAACCTTGCCATTTATCTGGGTGGATATTCTGTGTCAAGCTCAGCATGGCTAATTCTCTCTGGGACTCCCCTCTGCTGTGGAAGACAGACCTGACTGGCAAACTCACACATTATCGCCACAGTCATCTGATCTGCCTCCTCTCTTCTACTTCCCTTATTCTTCTACTGGGGAGATCTCCAGAGATCCAGAGATACCAATAAACAGCAATGGCATAAATGACAATGAAGACTTCATGTGTTCCAGGATTACAAAAAATTTAATGTAATTAGGGAAACCATTACCCAAACTTTATTGTTGCTTTAGGCCACATTTTATCTTCATGGACCTTTATATTGGATCTGCACTGAAAATGTTCCAGTCTTAGGTTAATCATACCGTATGCCATAATGTTTAGGCAACTTCTCACTTGCCCACCACCAGTTCCAATTTAACCTCTTTTCAACTCTCTTTGACATCCAAGAGAACTTACCATTATGCCGAAAAACCATTTAAGTTGTTCATAGAAAGTCTAAACGCACTTACAGAATGCCTCCCACACACCCCAACGCAATGTATATTTTCTCGCATCAGGCCTTTCAGGAAGAAGAATTCATAGGCCTGTCAAGTGCCACACAGGGACTGAATGTGGTCATTTATAAGAAGCCGACTGGAGCACAAAAAAAGCAAGAGAAGCCATTTTGGTGCTGTCAGAGGGTTTTGTGGCTCTAAAAGGCTGTGGTGATGTGCTCTGACACTTGGGGTCTTGTATGGTGCTTTTAAGAGCTCTGCGTGGGCACTCTCTGCATCACACACTGCAGAGAAAGACAAAAAGATAGCTGTCACTAGCAAACACTACGGCTGCACTTAAAGAGATTCCTAACTGATTTCATGCCAGCAGAGGTCTTGAGGTGAATTTGTGACATTTTTTGTTGTACAGTAATGCTTTTTTTTTTGTTGCTTCTGGACATTGAAGCCATAGTTCTTTATGTGATGAGAAGTTTGTTTTTATATTTCCTCTGTAGAAAGAGTGAATAGCTGAGTTTAAGTTGTATTGGGGTTGAGAAGTCTGCATAATAGGATTAGTAAAATATTATTAAAGAATAATCTAAAAAATTTTGGCGCTTTACATTATTGCTCCTCTAGTGTGAATACTGATTGGTCAACAGAAAAACAAAGTAATGCTAACCTTTTGTTACTTAACACGTTATTGCCCAGAAAAATAAGCCTTACACTTTTTTATTTGGCAATATATCAAATTTTTAGTGAAGTTCACTTTCTTTTTGCTCAAATTAACTGTCCTTCATTTAAATCCATTGCCTTACAGGAAGGTCACAGTGTGCAAAACAAACAAGAGAGAGGACAAAGGAGAGACAATACTCCATTATGCCCCCCTTACTTCCTTCCCTCCCTTGCTTTCTCTTTCCCTTCATCCCCTGCTACCTTTATTTGCTGCCCTATTAACAACTGTTACTGCAGCTTTAATTACGCCCCTGTGATCTCCAAGAGTGGCGGGCACGTGTCATCTCCTTCCCAGGGGAGCCTGGGTAATTACCAGCATCCATCCAAGGGCCGTTGCCCCTGTTCCTCGGTCGCCGTGGCGATAATCACACTGTCGCCACTAACATCTGTTCCTCGGCCGAGAAGTCCAAGTGGCCTAAGCCTGTCACACCATGCCTTCCTGTGTCAGGCTTGACCTCTGACACCACCCATGGCTGCAGAGGGCTAATTTGTTTACTCTCAGAGACAGGAAGGGACAGATCAAAATTCCACCAGAATGCAAAGCTTTTACAAATGGGCATTCTGTACATGTTAATATACTGTCTGATCATTGCTCTCATTCCTTTTCCTATTCCTACACATATATGCTTTTTGTTTGGAGTTAATTGTTGGAATTGCGCCTTTTTGTTCATAATTTTAGTCTTAAATTCTGACTCAACTTCAGATCTTTCAATTGTCTGCTTTCAAACACCCACACCTTATGTCATTTGTAAATACAGAAAAAAATGTCAAACTTATGCAGCATGAAGCCATTCCTGCACTGTAAACTCAATAAAATTTGACTATTGACAAATAGAACAATATTTTTTCCTGGTAACAAAACAAACATTTTTAGTGCAGATTATGATCTTCAGACTCAATGATGACTCAAAATGATGAGCATTGAAAAACCTGTTAACTTTCTGCAGAAAGTTTCTACTCATCTGTAGAAAATATATGTCATGCATTTCTCTATCCTGAGCTCTTATGACCTTTTCCCACTGTTTGCAGCAGGCTGCATCAGTACTGTCAATGAGATAAATACAAACCATCCGCCAATCTGCCATATTTTAAGTCGGAACACAATGTGAGCTGCAGTATATGCAATCCAAGCTACTATATTCAATTTGAAATTTTGCTTACGCTCCATTGATTGTCTCATAGGCCTTTGTTCGAGCCCCACAGATGTATAGAGGACAGACTTACAGAAAATCTGTCTAATGGGGCTGTTTGCCCAAACCAAGACGGAGATTTTTCATCAGAGTAGGAACTTGTCCAGTTCCATACACGTCTCTTCAGAACTCTTCCTCTCATGTGCAGCACTCTGCAATTCTTGGCCAAGTTTTCATGGGAAAAGAAAGGCGCAGTCACAGAGCGGGAGTCAGAATTAGGGAGCAATCAGCATACAAATCCTCAGAGACTATAAAGCCATTTCCCTCTTTCTCACTGATGAGACCCAGCAGCAAGTTTTGCCCCGCTCACAAAGTTTTCCCATAATGAGAGCACTTAGATGTCTCTGACCACACTTAGACACAAGAAAAAGAGGGAGGATTAAGTGTGGGTACGATAGATGAAGGCATAGGTAGCTACTCTAAATAAAGATATATTGCATATTTGCAGCAGAAGAGGTGGCAGAATATAAAGAAGCGTGGAGGCTTGAATAATGAAAAGCTTTCTGATCAAAGGGACAGGAAAAGCGATGTATTTAAGCGGGTCAGAATCTTTAAAAGCTGTTTTATTTATGCGCTTTTTAAAAGAAAGTCATAGTCAATATTTGGCAGCTGTGACATTAACGAGCAACGTATTATAAGGGAGGGGGAGTCATAAATATGCATAAAGATATTAGTGGGGTGTTAACAGTAAGCACCTGTCTACTTAACCGTGACAGGAACTCTGTGAGTGACTTTACAGAGACCCCCCCTCATCACGGAGCCACATGTGTCCTTCTTTACTTAGCGTCGCCTCTCCCTGCCAGTGACAGTACTGCTGACAACCCACACTTGGAAAAAAAGAACATGTTTTCAGAGATGTCAACCAGCGATGGTGAAAGCTCAAGGTTAGAGTTGCTCGTTGGCTGGCACATCCGCCAGCCTGCCTGCCTGCCTGCCTGCCTGCCTGCTTGTTCTTCCTTTGCACTCTATGAATATTGGCTATCCACATTGTGAAATTAATAATGCATTTTCATATTTTTTCCCATCTCAAGACGTAGGGAATAGCATAGCATCTGTCAAGTCGGCTTCTAAATCCAAACTGTCGAAAGTCAAAGGGTTATGTATCTCCTTTTTTCCCTGTTTTGTCAATGAGAAGTTAGATGCTGTCAGGGGTATTAACATTGACAGGGAGGGCTTCTTTACAGTTGGCATGTGCATAATTATGTTAGAAGTTTTATTAGAGGAGGTTAATCATCATTCTTTGTCCCCTCTGAAATGAAATGTGAAGGTTGTTAAATATAATTTCTCTCAGTCAGATAAAATGCAATATAACAGCTCACGTGGTAGGTTTCAGTAATAACACAAATTCATGTTACAAAAAAGACAAATACTAAATTCCTTAAAAAAGAAAAATCTGAATCTTTACATTACACCACAAGATATCCTGAATTCTTCATTAGGTATTTTGTAAAACCAAGCTTCATTACATCCCAGTGCACTTTATACTTATCAGAAACTTTTGTATACTGTCTATCAATGCCTTAACTGATTCAGATTTTAATCTGAACTTTTAAATGTATCAATGCCCTGCTGTGCTCTTCATTATCTTATCACTGATTCAGTTCATATTAAGAGGCAAAATATTGAATTAGCTGACTGGATTGTATGCTGGTCACTGTGTAGTTAACCCAATTGTTCGTTCCCATTCCTCAAAGTCACACCAGAGTGGCTGTCCTTTGTTGGTGGGAGGTGGTGATACCAACAGAGAGATAGAGAGCAAGAGAGTGAAAGAGAAACAGAGACAAGGAGAGGGGAGAAAAAAGTGACGGCCATCTGGGATGACTCAACATCCAAGTCAGAGATTGCTGAATGTACCACATGCATCTCTAACTGTCACACGCTGTAGGATACCAGGCTCAGACAGATGCAGGACAAAAGGTGCTGTTGTTTACCGCTATGTTCCCTTTCTCCTGCCCTACCTCCATCCTCCCATCCTCTGTTTGCCTCTACAGGAGTTGGGCCCCTTCCTGCTTCAGTCAAGCAGGCGCTGTGTGGCTGATCTGAATGTGATGTGAGAGAGAAAAAAAAAGTGGGTGTAGGGTGGTGCGGGTGGTGGTGGTGGTGGGGGGGGTAATTTAGGGCTCTGGTGGGTCAGAACCCAACAACCTGTGCTGGGAGGCTGTACTCTCTCTTCTCCTATTTCTCAGAGCACCAGGTGGTGTGTTGCCTGCTTCCACCTGCTCACCTGAAATGCCACTCTGCCTCTCCTGGACCATCACCACGTGCCATGCAGATTACTTTCTTACCTTACACAAGACAAAGAGGTGGACATGTGTGTAGGACAAGGAGGTTAGTAAACAGGCATCTTAACTGCCACCCACTTGTGTCACAGTTGACTTCTGCTCCCCCTGTGCCTTTAAAATAACTTTGAGGACTTAAAATGCAAATACACCCTCTGTACACAATTGTAAACCATATGAACTACCTTTGACTTGTAGCATATTGCACTGTTTTGTGTTGATTAAATTTATTTCTTAATTGAATACTTTTATTATTGTAGTAATAGTTGTAAAATAATCCCAAAGCCTTTTATAAGAATGACTCTTGACCACATGATTCATCAAAACACATATCCTCAGCCTTACTGAGAGTGTGTTATACTTGTTCTTCCCTTCCTCTCTCCCATCCGCTGTGTTTGTTCTTTCCTGTGTTTTGTGCTCTTAAAGACAGAGAGAGTTGGGCCTCCCAACGCCCCGTGGGACCGCTGAGAGCCAACCTTCTCAGACTTCTGGCTAACCTTCATGTTCGATCAATAGCTCTCTATAGAGGCTCCATCTTTGGAGTTTGTTTGTTTCTTTTCTACTGCTTGCTGTGCTACTTACATCACGGCTAAGATGATGAAATTGATCACGCTTGATGCTTTTAACCCCAATGTGAACGGGAGCATTTTAGAAAGGGGAGCACGAGAGACCGTTGGTTTCAAACACATGAGTAAAATTTAATAATAAATTAAATTGAATAGAATAGCATGTTTGCTGCCAACTGTGGTTCATGTTCAATACTCACAACTGCAGCCACTCCATATTTTCTCTTTCATAAAATCACAAATAATCTCTCTTCAGTTGTGTAGCCTGGAGTTCCAATTAACTCATTATGCAAGTAGGAAGGTTTCCCCCTCACCAACAGCTATTTGATACCCAACAAAAAATACCGTGGGCCTGGAAGATGGATGGACCCTGGCTGCTCCGACAGAGGTCAATGATTTCCCTTCCCATGTCAGCTGAGAAGTAAACACCAGGACACAGGCAGCTATTTCAACTCAATGTCTGGACCCATGAGCTCTGCTGTGAAGCTGAAGATCCCTATCTCTGAGAGGGAGAAAAAAAAAGAGCGCCTGCCCTCCTCCCACTCTCCTTGCGCCCTTCTCTCCCCTCCTTCCCCCAACCCACACCACCCCGTCCTCTGTCCTCTTACCTTCATTACGCATTTTTTGTTTATGCTTGGGCGCAACTGTGGCTGCTCCTGATGGTTTGAGGTCAGGCGTGACTGGCCACGGGTTACTCTAAATAAATACACACGGACTAGCCAGGAAGGAGCGGGTAGGCTGCGCTTGCCGCCGAATCACCCTTGATTAATCAGCTGGCAGATTCAGGGTGACTTTTTGTGTACACTCCCTACCACTACCACCATCCCCATCATTTCTTCCCCCTATCGACCCTTTCTCCCACCACCCCACAAACCCATGGAAGGTGATGGAATTGGGGCGGCACAGACAGAGCAATCCAGGCAGCCCGGCAGATGGGGTGTTGCCACACAGTCCTGCATCTGCAACAAACATACATAACTAACAAACACTCACATAGATAAACGGAAAGACATGCGCAAATGAACAAATGTGATTATATGCAGCACCTCTCTATAGTTCCTATGACCAAGTACTTCAGCTTGTGGTCTTTTACTAAAGTGACAGAAAGTCTTATTTTCAAGACTGCAGTGGAGACTGAACACATGGCCTGTTGTCACACACTGTGGAGCCATTTAGGTGAATAAAAACATTACTATTATCACTGTGTGAATTGTGAAAAGGGCCAGGATGTGAACAATTTGACTTCCAACATTTATACTTCAACTACAAATTTTGCCTATCAAATGCATTTTTGTGAAGTGGAATTTAGAGATGGATAATTATATGCTGGTTAAGCTACAGTAGAATAGCCGTACTGCAAACGCAACCAGGCTGAGGCCTCCAACTGATCTTTGATTTGAAACATCAGTATAAACAAAAGCTTTACACACAGCAGGCAATAAAGGTTGAGGTGTCCACCTCTCACTTCTTTCCCTCCTTTCACCTCACCCCTCTACTTCCCCATCAAACTAAGCTCACAGTGCAAGTGTGCACTCCAACCTGCACCAGCATCTCCCCCAACCCCTACTTTGTCTGCCATCATTAGGGGTGGTGCTGTTCTCTCACCTGTCAGCTCCGCTCGATCACGGATCAGTAGAGCCTCAGCTGGACCATGCAGATCCAAGTCACTAACCCTTCCCTCTTTTCCTGGCTCCATATCTCTGCCCTTAACCCCTCTCTGCGCCCCCTTCCACCTGCGCTGGCCTTCAGACTCATACAGCTGCTGTCCCAGTATCCAGTCTGTTTCCCCCCTGCTCCTGCTGTAGTTCAAGCTCCCAGCCCAACTCTAGACCTAGCCCCCGGCCTTAGCCCCCTGGCCCCTGTGCCTCTGTTGCCTCTAGCATGGATGGACCTATCCTCGGGCAAGGTGTGGCCCCATGTGGCGCGCCTGTCCAGAATACAGGTTATCAGCTCTGATCGCTGCAATAGACTTCTACCCGAACCTGCTGCCCTGAGGGGATGGAGAGATGGAGAAACAGAGAAAAGAAGAGATAGTGAGACTAGATTGAGAAAAAGAGTTGATGGGGAGGGGAGGAGGAGAAGAGAAAAAGAGAGGAGGTACGGTTAGGGATGGAGTTTTGCCTGGAGGCAGGGATGAGGCAATGAGTACCCCTCAAAAACAAGCAGCCAGTTGGAGACCACCACAGGCACTTCTACTGAAAGTGAACATGTGGGCTTTCAGGAGTGTGTCAAACACAAAGCAGCATGCTCTCTGTTCTCTGGTCCCGTCTTCACAGCGACATGCTTTAGCCACCCCACGGACATCCTGTGGAAAACTCAAACCAGACAACTGAACTGCTGCTTTGATTACTGTTTGATTTTGTAAGCTCCTCTTTTTGATTTTCTTTTTCTTTCATTTCATGGTAATTTTTTTGTCTTTTAATTTCTCTCAATTATTTTTTTTCTTTTTCAAATCACTTTTGTCACTTATTGAACTTTTGCTCATTTTTATTTATTATTTGTTTAGTTTATCCATATCCAGTCACTCTAAATTAATTTGAATAGATCTGTTTATGTGGTGCCACTCCCAGTCCAACAGATTTCATATCTGTTGCTGGACACAGAGTGTAAAAACCAAACCATATGCCACCTATTGCTGCAAATTACCCTGGATCCAGATTATCAGCACTAAAAAACCTGTCCGAGTTTGAAGCGTCATTAATTCTACAGCCGTTTTGTTTTGTATTGAGATTGCCAAGCACTCAGTTGGTTGGTTTGTTATCGTGGTCGCAGACATTGTAATCAGGCCTCAATAATCACACTTCCAGAAGCGGAATGCGCCTGGGGCCCACGCCAACAGGGCCTAATGTGGGGCGCCGCGGGCCGCTAGCCTGCAGACACACAGGGCTGGCAGATGGAGGCTGCCATTAAACATGGACAATCAGAGAACACAATCACTGAGCAATATGTTGTGCACAGAGAGGAAGACAGTAGAAGACAATCTTACTCTAGATTTAGAGCCATATGAGGAATCTGTATGATTCTTGCTTGTAGTTAATGACGTAAAAAAGATGCAACACATGCAGATAAATACATTTTAAGAAGTAATTTTAAAGCATAAGAGTGATCCTGACAGTCTTGATTCCTCGTGCAGCGAATGTGATTCAATTGCTGGGGGTTTGGCAGATAAAAAGGATTATAATGAATGTGGCCCTTTAGCATGTTACATGTTGTAGAGCTGAGCAACATTTTATAAAGTAGGTATACCATATTACTGTAAACAAGATAAAAAAGATGACAGACCTAAATGTTGCAATATTTTTTAGTTGAAGAAACCACAACTGGACTGGACAAAGTCTGAACTGGAATCTAAAATGACAGTTAAGTTTTAAACTCAGCCGTGATGTTATCTGCTAAAAGGCCAAGATACTGTGGGATTTATAATGATCCATTCCAAGTCTGGAACGAGTTTAGCCACAGAAAGATTTCAGACAAGCTGATCAGAATATCATCTAATGCATTTTTAGTGACTTTTAGTAATTAGTGTATATAATAATCAAAGTGATTTGTTTGATAGAACATTGCACCCAAATGCTCTTCTCTTTTTCTCACATTTTGTTTACTCTGTCTCTGTTTCCTGTCATTTTCTCCCCCTTTTGTCCCCTTCGCCCTAGTACCTCTTTTTCCCTATCATGCAGTCTGATATCCTTTGTGTGTGTTGCAGAGCACCAGGTTCCTAGAGTCTTGGAACATGACTACAAGTGTTTCCTGTTTCACTTCCTGAGTGGAGAGGTGATGGTGGGGGTAGTAATCTAAGACACTCTGCGCTGAACAAACTCTGCCATCATGTCATATATCTCATTGTGACTCATTTATTACACCTATGTGTATGGCCTATGTAAATGTCAGAAACATAACAGTGAACAAACAAAGAGGACATGTCAGTCACAGCACGGGAACATGGACCCTGAGAGGATGAAATGAGGCCAACAGTTAAGTGACACCTGAATGAACATGACATTGTGCATATGACAAAGTTTTCTACTGGATCAGCCCATCAGCACTTTCTAATCAGACTTTCAATTTTAAAAAAAACATAGGCTTTTGTATTTCCCTTTCTCTAATTGTCCTGTGTCTCTGAATCGTAAATCTCTCAGGGAAGAGCTCTTAGCAAAAATGGCTAGTAGGGACTCTGCCACAGGGACACTGCTGGTCTATTCACACTGAGAGGATTTCCAGATACTGACTCAAGACACAAGTGTATGCAGTTGTAGTCCATTCACCGGGGTCAGATGACAGCATGTCTGGCTTGCCAGCCCTACTTTTCATGTCAGCAACCAGCTGGTATTTCAGATTTCTGTGGTTAGAATGGTTTCCTTCCCAACTCTCAGAAGAATTGAATTTTCACATAATATGCTCCCAGAATGTCATTGTGTTTGGTGCTGTAGTTTACAATGTGATCTGTTTCCTTAGCTCATTTGCTTGATGCAATGTGTCTCAACACAGTAGGTATAATACATGACTGACTTACATTGTAGACAAAAACAATGGCATCAAACAAAGTCTGATTAAATCAGTGCTGTGGAACATGGCAACCCAAGTCTCTAATGGCTAGCAGGTCTTTAATATATATTCTTTACTATGTAAGCAGTGCTGTAAGTTGTGTGTTTCATGTGTTTAGGGCTTAACCCAGGGTGACGGACAGCTCTGGGAAAACAACATGGAAAAGACTTCTCACAATCAAATATCCTGTCTTAAGTGTTTTGGGAGAGTTTTTGTAAATAGGACCCAGTCAGTGCAGCATCAGAATGATTTCCTGTTACAAGCATAGTGGTTTTCTGATGAACATCAAGAGGGACACAGCAGGAATTGGTTTCACGTAACACAGACATGGAAGCAACATGGAAGAAATGGTTGAGCATTTTTGTACCCGCCACATGTGATAAATATGCATTATTTCCATGTGGTGGTGATTCCTTTTCTGCATGTGTCTTTTTCTGAAGAGGAAAAGATCATCAATTTTTAAGAAATGTCATTCTCCAAAATTTCACATGCCTTTAAATAGATTTAAGTAATTCCCTACCATCTCAGAAGTGGACAGTAATATTATCTTTTTAATATGGTAATCATTGCAAAAAAAACATCATTGTGCTTTTACTTTAAGACTGCAGAACAAGTGCGGGGAATTTATGACTAATCCAAGCGTATCTTATTATTACTATAAATCATCTAAGAGCGAAGGAACAGAGGTATAAATGACCTTAACCATTTCATTAAATCTAATTAAATTGAATTGACATTAAAAGTCATCATTTTTGCTCTTTTTCCGTAAGTGCAGATTAGATATGAGCCATGCTGGATCTCTTCAGTGTTAAACACATACTGCATACAGTATTACTGAGTTAATGGGACAGATAATTGACAATGAACCATAGGAGGTTAATAATAGATGCTTAATTGACTCCTATCAATTTGTTACACTGAACATCACTGTCATTCTCACATTCATACAGGGAGCAGGCATATTCCCAGCAATCACCATATTTCTTTTTTATGATCTGCACTTTTGGGATACACACAGACAATGAAGTGCAGCATGAACCAGTAGAGTGCAACAAAGATAAGACAGACATGAAAGACAAAACAACTCAAAAGAGACAAAAGTGAGAAAACAATACAGACACATATATCTGCATAGGCTGGGACAAATACTCGTTCATTTCTGTAAAGTATTAATACACCTTTTACTGATCACAGAAAGATTTACACATGAGGCGTACATGCAACAATTTCATATGTACAATTTATAAACTTTGCATTTAAATGTATGAAATGTGTTTCTTTTAGTGGGTCTTATGATCCTGACACATTCATACAACATTATACTAAATGTTTTGTACACTGATGTTTGGTACGTCATGCAAAAAACATACACTGCAGAATGTCCTAAACCTTTCCTTTGGACCCAGAGGGTACATGAGGTTTATTTACTGGGTAGAACTTGAAGCATTAATTTAGACTGGCTACAGTTCATTTAGTGAACAATTATCTACTATATACACTACTGCATTATCTGTTTTATTACTGTATACATACTCTGGACAGCCTGACTTATTCAAAGCCTGTGTGTATGAGAAGTGTTTCCCACTGGAATATGAATTTGTCCATCAACATTGAGGAAGTGACAGTTTATTTTGTCTGACGCCACTAGACAGAATATGGCAGACCTGACTCCTCAGTGTGAATGGTGAATATGACAGGTCAGCTACTGTCCCAGGACCTCTAGGCCTCTCCCGACTTTCTGGAAGACCTCCGCTGTTTATACATATCTGTTTCACCTTTTTCCTCCTAAACAATTAGTGTGCAGGCCAAGAGGAAACCCGTCCTGTGAAAGCTCCATGCACATTCCAGCCATGCAGTGCAGCCAGCTGCAGGACATCATGGACATGTACATGAGCAGGGTAAATGTGGATAAACACTTTTCTATCTGTACAATTCACATTGATTCACTTAATAACTAATAGTGAAGTCTGTTTGGAAAAGAAGGCCAACAAAATATGTTCAGATGTCATAATTTTAACGGACACAAAGGGAAGATTCCCTGGCGTTGCACAATGAAGTTGAAACAATTAAACAGTAAATACTCTGGTCCTCTCTCTCTTTTTACCTCTTTGACTCATAGTAATTTTATGCACTGGAGGCTCATCGACTCATAATTTGAATGAATGTAAATAGCTTGCTTTGGAAACGGGGTTGGCAGGGTGCCATGCATCACTCGGAGGACTTAAACAGTTTGAGAGCAGACTGATAGATGAACCTCGCTGGAGATATCGGGCTGGATGGAGAAGGGAAGGTGTTGGAAGGTTGAGAATATTAATCATAGCAATTATTGAAAGTGTTTTTCGCTGACATCATCGTGCAGACCCATATATCAGCCAGAAGCAGCATGCTTATGACTTAGTGACATGGGCTGAGTGGAGGACATTGAGCAGTAAAAATTAGCAAGTTATACAGAGTGAAAAATGAAGCCATCAGAGAGTCATAAGCAGCGAACATTTGTCCAAATAATCCATTTCAGGAGGTAGGCTATGTGGGTGTTATTGTTTGTATCATTGTTGTCTTTACTGTGAAATACATTCCTTAACAGAGTTATATCCATTGTGTCGGTTTGCGGTGCAATCATAGTTGCTTAGGAAATAAGTGGCCTAGATGACGGAACAACAGCTGAATGGTGTTACATATCCGCAGGAAACTAAAGAACTACAGACATCATAAATTGATAAAGTCAAAGATTCACACGCAAGTGATCTAAAAATGCTAGAGGAGTCTGTGTGCATAGATGTCAGTGCTCTCTTTGTCCTGCAGCAGGAAGCAGCAGATACCAGGCTCTTGAATCAGTGTTCTCAGGGCCGGAAGAGACGTTGTTAATAGAAATGAACAGCAGAGAGCATTCACTGTGGAATTAGCTTAACACACACAATTCATAGAGAGATTAGATGTTGTCTCTTCTTTCTCTCATCTCAGTTTTTGTCTTTATTGCTCCCTTTTAATCATTTTCTCCCCAACTGTCCAGTAGTCTTAAAGAAATGTCACCTCTGTGTCTTTGATTGTTTTCATCTTCAGGTGTTTAGAATTTAACACAGAGCATGACATTGAAATGAAACACAGTGTGCGCACAAATTAGGGTTCGAGTCACTGACCCACATCAAAGAAAGCATTAATGTGCATGTCATTCTTTTATCTGCCTTCATTCAGCTGTTTGACTACATTGAGTCACATACTTCTTTTTTACGTGACACTTATTTATACACTGTACCGCTCTTTCGTCATGCTCTGTGTAAGCGTTCTCTCCCTAAATTAAAGATGTTGTAAACACACCGCAGCCGCTCCCTCTTTGGAACTTCTTGGGAACATCAGAGGAGTCTCTTACGTCTCTCCTGCTGCTCATGGCTGCATCAGCTCCTCTGGGCAACCACCCAATTGGCTGGGAGTCTGCTGCCCTGACCCTGAACCCTGAATATGAGGGGTTAGCCAAGGGCCAGCGAAGAGACCGAGGGTGGGTGTGGTGGCGGAGGTCAGGATGGAGGGGTGGGGGGCTAGAGACAGCTATTAAACACAACAGAGGAAGGCCCATCAGGATGTGTCTTTTATAGCTGGCTGGTACTTGAAGGCATCAAACCCCACTCCCACAGATGAGAGGCAGGTAGTACAGCCAGCAGATGAATCCTGTAAGGGTGGAAATGATGGGATCAGGGTTTTCACAAGGTCAGGCTGAGGTTAGTGGAGGGTCAGGGACTCAGTAATCTCTCTCTATTCAGTCTAGGACAGTGGATGTCTGTTAACTCCTTCACACCAATACCCTCACACAGTTGTTCTTACCACATGTTAAGGACTAGAGACTTAAAAGTGAACGATTTTCTTGCTAAGAGTTAGAGGAGAAGCTCAATACCACTCCCAGCCCGCCTGGTACAGTAAATATGTAGCGGAAGCCAGCTGGAGCCGGTTCGCTTAGCTTAGCATAAAGACTGGAAACAAGGGGAAAAAGCTATCCTGAATCTGTTTAAATGTAAAAACTCAAAATGTTTAATGCATACAAAAGTGTGAAAAAAACATAAATTTACAGATAGTCAGGTACCAGACTATTTCTTGGCTAGGAGCAGTGGCCAGGCACCAGTGGAGACTCAAGGAAGTTACTGAACCCGGGCCAAGAAATAGTCCAACACACAAAGCCGGGAATTGTCATTTTTGTACTTAATTTTTTGTACATATTGAAGAAGTGAGATGTAACTATCTCATTATTTACTTTATTGTATAGGTCATAATTCAAAGCACAGATTTTTAATCTATGAAACTTTTGTCACCCTCATTTTATGTCAGTGTTACATTTAAACAATGTCAGTGTCAACCATTTTGAAAAGCTTCTTTGGTGCACTTCATGTATGACAGTCTGCTGCCACTGTATTGGATTCACTGGTGCTGTTGCGCCAGAAAATCAAACCCAGAGGACAAACAACAAGCAAACATGGATATTTTGAAAAGAAACATGTAATTTTGGTCATTTTGTACTTGTTGAAAGTCACACCATCTGGGAAAATCTACAAAATAGCAAATGTCATGTTATGATATGTTCACTGAGATTGTTGGTTTTCATTCCACAGTGAAATGTGTGGATGTCAATGGTTCACCAGAAATTCGGAAATCATTCTTAAACTTATGGCATACTTTAAGTAATGGTTGTTATTTGTGTAATCTCTACATAATTTGTAGTTAATGGACTAAAAGATTATGTTTACCTCCGTCATCATCAGCATCAACAGACCCTCCAGATGACCCCATTCCATTCACACCTCTTACCCTATCACAACCTTTTGACCCTCTCACCCTCTCGTTCCTTGTTTCATTTTCATTACAACCCTCCTGCAGGGACTTGAACTTGTTGCCCTGCCTGAACTTGGGTGACAGCTCACTAAATCACGGCCTTTTAGTGGTGCTGCCCCCTTTTTTATACACTTTAATCACCAGACTCCAGTAACCAGGAATATTGGGCCCAGTGTATGGAATTTGCCTCATAAAAGAAAAGGCAGAGGCCACTGATGTGCTTCTCAAGGCAGAATCGCTGCTAGAATTCATCTTGTTCTTGCTGAGACAGTAGTGGGGGATTGATGGAGGCAGGGGGTTTCTCTTACGGGTGACAATCAATTGCTCAGGATCAACAGGTTTTAGGCCATAAACTTGAGGTCATCTCCTATCTAGCCGACAGTTTCTCATCTGGCGATGCCAGTGTTAATGCTGGTAGAAGTCCTTGGATTTTGTTTGTTATTTATGGTTAGTCACAGGTTTAGAAATGGTGCTGAATGATCGGAAGCTATCTTTCACACAGGGCCTGTCACAGCTCTAAAATGGTTAACCCCCTGTGTACACACTCTGGCTGGGAAGTGTAGAAAGATAGAATAAATACAAGCTTAATGTGAAAAGGTTGTGTTATAAGAAACGTTTGTATATGGATTTTTTTTTTACATTTAAGTATACAAATGGATCCCTTAACTCCACAAATCCAGTGCTGAATGGCTTCTTTCTTCTCAGCCTTCTCCTCCTCTGCTTGTCATCAACATACACAGTACCTGCCTTGATCAATCCCTTTTCTCAATGCTCATCCCTCCTCTGTTCTTCTCCTCTCCCTCTATTTCGTCTCCAACCCAGCATTAATCCTCATCCTCCCTAAGGAAGCCCACTTCGTGCAGCAGCAAGGGTATTTAGAGCCAGTGTTGACATTGGACAGCACGTTAGACAAATATCCCCAACTCAAAAACCACAAGACAAATGGCAGACCCGAGCTGTGTTCTGGCAGCGGGTTTGCTGGTCTGGCTTAACTGTGGCCAGCTATTCAGCACAGGTGACGTCTTACTGCAAAAAAAAAAACTGACCACTAAGGAGGGCATGTGGATGGATCAAAGAAAATGTGTGGGCAGAGTAAAGAAGAGATAGAGATGAATAGAAAATGAAAGGAAAGAAGACATGTGATTAATGTTGAAAATGAAGGAAACTCAGCTGTAATCAAAACCAGAATGTTTTAGGATAGCATTATCAAGAAATAACTAATCTTAAAAGTAAAATAACATGAATACTTTGTCTGTGGCACAAATTTTAGGTTGGATGTTGTGGTGGTGATAATGTTTGATCTTCAAATGGAGGGGGATCATTACTAAATCATTTGTCTCCGGAGACCATATGTGGAGGGTTTTGGCAAACCAGCAGCTCCCACAGACAACCAGGTGGTGGCTTTGATTATGGGTGCACATTACATCATTTCAAGGTGGAAACAAACACACATACCCACACACAGACAGCACTCACACGGAGGCCGTCCCCGTAACCGTGACGAGCTATCCACACACGCTCAACACACTGTCACACGCGTACACACAGACAGCACACCGCACCACACACACACGCACACTCTTCAGAGATATGGGGCCCATTTTGACAACCGCCAAGCTGACTTGGCATTGGTCAGACTGGAGTGATCCAAGAAAAGCAAAGCGGACCCACGAGAGTGCTGGGGCTTTTGTGTTTGTGGAGTGTCACACTTCATCACGAGGGAAACCCATAACAGGCCCAGGAAGACCTTTGAAGCTATGGGAGGGGTGTGTGGGAATCGCCTCTGTGGCTACCTCTGATGTCAACTCCAATATTCTGATTGCAGGCTATTTCCTGGTTTAGGATTGTATTGGTCGGCTAAGAGGGAAACTGTCTGAGGATTGTATATCAGAGAGCAGACGGGCTAATTACAGAATCCCACCAGACAATTTAGAGATTAAAATGTATTTTCACCAGCATTGGTCATTTGGATACTATAGCTCAGTTATAATATTTATCTAGTCACTTTCAGCAAAGCCAGAATTTCTTTTAATGTATACCAATGAGTGAAGATGTACAGAAAGTATAAAAATAATCATTATCTCTGTAGTTTGGCCATCTAGAAATTATTATTTACAATGTTAATATATATTATTCTGAGGATTTTATTTAAGAAAGGTGTTTACCTGTAGTATGGCTTATAATCATGGTTTGACAATAGGTACAGTTAAGACAGGTACATGTAAGGTATGTATTTATCAATAAGTATATAGTTTTTATTGTAGTGTTTGGATTGCATAGCAACTACGTTAAAAGTCCAGTGGTTTGGATTACTAAGAGGAGAGTGTCTCTGTAAACCATTAGACTAAAGATCATGAATGTAGAACAGAGTTTGGCAGCAGAGACAGGTGATAGCAGTGCATGCAGTTTTCTTTGGCTGCTTCACAATTAGTGGAATGGTGGCATACTTTAATGGACCACATCCTTTTGGCTGGAGCTTCATAGGGCTCAACCACTGAAGCCATAATTTGATTCTAGGATAGTAGAGCAGGGCAAGACAATTTCAAATCAAGGGGAAATATTCAGGAAATTACATTTGTACTTTAGGATGGTTGGCTGGTGTGTGCATTGGAAAGTTTCTCTTTCTGCAATGTTGGATATGTCAGAGAGGGGTGTTTTTTATGCTCTCTGAAAATCCTCATTTGTGCAAAAATCCTCTATAGACTCACTCAAGTATGTTGTATATATTTGTATCTCCAGATTAAAAATGATTAAATGTAGATTTAACAGGACAGTCAGCTCACAATGTGGTATAATACAAAATACAGAGTTTGATAAACTTACAGTGTTAACCATTGCTTAGCTTTAGTCACACAAGCAGCATGGCTCTGGTGGCAAAGGTGGCTGGTTGGTCCATCTGAAGGCAGGTCGGTCTGTCAATTGCACCACCACGTTAGTCAAGGCTGAAATATTCCAAAAAAGATTAGATATATTGCCAGTAAATTTTGATGGTGCCCAGAGGGTGAAGCCTACTGACAATGATGATCAGTACCACCAATAGGATGACATTTCTGATTTTTAATATAATGTTTTGACCACTATTGGATTGACAGCGATACAATTTGTTAAGTCTCCCTCAGTTGTATTAATTAAATAATTAAGTAAAAAGTTGTCCAATATTTTGACCAAATAGCTGTAAAAACTAATGACATTCCCACAAGCCTCAGCTGTAGTTTGTGTTTATTGCTAATAAGCAATTTGCTGAACCAAGATGGTGAACATGGCAAACATTATACCTACTAAGCATCAGCATATAAGCAGTGTCATTGTAAGCATGTCAGGATGCTGATGTCAGCATTTAGCTCAAGCCCCGCTGTGCCCTGAGTAAAACCTCCTCTTAGTCTTGTTTAAAAAGAAGAAATCGTCCACATATTAAGACCAAACTTCTGAACTTGGTTGGACTTTCTCTAAGTTGGCCATTGCTATTAAATTATTCTAAACAAATTAAACAATGCAGGCCCTTCACATGCATAAATTCTTGTTTGATGTAATTGGTATTGTGATGCTTTTTTCAGTTTTAATCTATTTTCCACCATCATCATATATTAGAAATTTGAAATATTGTAAAACCCTTAATTTAATGGGCGCCAAATCAATCCAGGTTTGATCACAATATCAGATATAAATACAAGAAGCACTGAATCAGCACCACTTTGAACTGGCTCTAAAAGGCACTTTTCTAAGCAAAGATATTTATTATTTTGAAGACCAAATAATAGTTAACAGCAAATTTATCTTAGGGCTTTCAAAAAGAGCAGCAGCTTATGAGGCAAGGCATTTTTCATCCATTTTAATGCTTTATGTAGTCTAGAAGCCAAATGGAACGAGGGTAAAAGCCAGATTTCCATGAGGGGATTTAGAGAGAAAAAACTCAATTACTGTTTGCAGACTGGGTCTGTTGTTAAAGACGGTGCCGTGATCAAACACAATTTGGATCAAACCACGACTTTATTTCACATTCTCTCACATTTCCAATCAAGGACCGATTAGCCTTAGACATTAATGAGCCTACTAATCCATTTGGGCCCCTCGTGATAACAGTTAATTGTCTGTAAAAATGTGTACACATCCCCGTTTGGGTTGTTTACTAACTGATTTGGATGTGGTTAGGCCCTAAAGAGGTATCATTATGTTGATAGTTCTTTGGAAAATGAGCCCCTGATGAAGGCAACACCAGAGTGGAGTAGAGTTAAGAATACACGGGACTGCATTCAACCATTGCTCACTTGAGTTCAAATTTATCACTATTTTAAGATAGCATTTGGCTGTCATGAGCCCTTATTGGACTTCATCTATAATTAGAGTTTTCTGTTTTGCTCACTACATTATAGCAAAGGTTTGTTTACATAATACATCTGACATTTAGATAGATGTTGATTTGCACTTTAAGGGCCAGGAAATAAGTCCAGGAACTGGACAACCAGATTTTCCAGGCTAACTGCTTAATTTGGCACTACATCCTCTGTGTCCTCTGCTTCATGCTTGTGGCTAAGTACAAATGTAAATCCAAATTACAGTAAAATTCTAATCCAATTTGAGTTCTGTATTAAGTCAGACTAAGAATTGGATATTGGCTTGAGTTGTAGCAGAAAGTTCTGTTTTACATTGGTTACTAATGTCTACTTAAATGAAAGGAAATTGCATTTAGTACGACAGTTTGATGCTCACATTCCTTTATGTCAGAAACAAAGGTCTCAAACTGAATGAAATCTCATAATTTTGCTACCTGATTGGAATTTAGGGACACATGTTTATCCGAATTATTGATTAATATTCAGCTTGTCTTTGACAGAAAATGAAATATATTCATGCAGGAATGTTTTAGTTTGAGTAAACACACAAGTGTCTAATCTAAGATTTTAGACAATTTAAAACCTGGTCAAAAGCAAAAAAGGAAACTGTTTTCTGGGGCTATAATGTATCAATATGGAATTTGTAGATACAACTGCAGTGGATTTGATTTGTATATGTTTTAATGTTCACATGAAAATGCATGTAATAAAAGTAATCTATATGTAATTTTACATTAAGCATTGCATTGTAAACATTGTCTGAGAACTATAGTAGATTACAGTTGTTTGTCAAAATCTTTCTGAAGTTAATTCTTCAAATGAACAAGATGTAAATCTTGTGAAATGGCAAATATTTCTTCATTAAAATAGATTAATACAGTAATTATGAGTCATCTTAAAACACCCAGTTATTATATTCATGAAACAAAAAAGGTACAGTAATAAAACCCTATTGACCAACTCTACAACCTTGTACCTTTTTGTTGGCAGTAAGGGTATTTGTGCTGTTAAGTTTAACTTTAATCTGGGAAATGTCTTCATCATCTTTACCAATCTACACTCAAACATCACAACATTTTAAAACAGTAAAATTTTCTTTTAATTGTGTCTGCTTATTGTTGCATGTTTAATCAATACAAATTAGGTAATAATAAAGTTTTTATTATACCCACAAATATCCACAATCTACTTATACTGTTAAGAACATGATGCACTGTGTTACTGTGCCGCATGTGTACTTGCTTTGTCATGTCGTTGAAGGGACCAGAAGTGTGTATGTGTGTTTGTATTCTGGCCACTCAGTGTGCAACCTTGGCTGGCCTGTTCTGACACTCAATTTATCGTCTTGTGATTTGAGGCCTTAGTTTCTCATTACAGCTAAAGTTTTTGTGTCCTTGTGCGACAAAAATTAGTTTGTGTGTCTGTGTAAATCACCTGTCATATGCACATGCTCCTTTAAGAAAAGGCCAAGGGTGTCATTTGATTCCTGCTGCCTTGCTTTCATATTTATGCGTCTCATATTAACGTCCATTGGCTGTGTCTCAGTTGGGCTATCCATCAACACTTTTTATCCCCATCGCACAAACAATACGGACATAAAACGCTCTTTTTACGTCAGCAAAATGCTGCCACAAATAAAACCGGAAAAACACACCTCTTTATTTGTCTGTGCATAATAAACTACATAAATTAAAACTGATAAGTGACAAATTGGTTGTATCCTATGGTTCTGGGCTTTAATAGAAATTACCAGAGGCAGTGAAGCTGTATAATAAAGTATTACCCACCAAATTGGATATCATAGGTGATATATTAATGAGTTTACAAAACTGAAGGACAACCAAAGGAGGGGGGGGGGGGTCTCTCCAAGACAAGGCCATTTTTCAAACCAATATGTCAAAGAAACATTTTAAAAACTATATCACTCACCCTGTCAAATTAAATTTCCAACACTTTGTAAAATATTAATTTTACAAATGTATTTGTAGCTGTAACGTTTATTGTTGAGGTGAATGGATTGTATTTTGGTTAACTTGCCCAGAGACTGAGGATGAACATTACCTGTCCAGTACAGTATCTCAATAATGGAATGCTTATATTTGTATAGTAGCCACATTCAATGATAAAACAATAATGGTCCATGTTAAATAAATAAATAATTACTGTAAATTGAAAAAAACAAGGAAACAATCAAACAAAGGAACAAGGAATAAAGGAATATACTATATTGAAAATATTACATATTTTATTATATATTCACCTTTTTGTAAAACTTAGAAATCAAAACAAGTAATCATATCAAATCACCAACGTGCACTAAATCAAGAGCATATTCATCTGTTTGAAAAGTCATCCCTGTTCTCAGTCTGTACTGCCTTTACCACAACAGAAATGGTGCTCATCTGCAGCTTGTAGATTTAGCCATATATCCAGGATGAATAAAAACAAAAAAAAACCAAACAAAAACAAAAAAGGGAACCTAGTTTAAAGCAAGGGGATGAAGAGACGTCTCTCTCAATTTTGTACACTCAAACGAAATCAGTTGCCTTTAGCCTGCTTAGGGGTAGAAGGTGAGGGAAGCACACAAAAGCAGTGTAATTATTCTGCTCTGGCACAACAACAGAGAGCAAAAAGAGCATCAAAGGCTTTCCTCTGAGCAAAATAGGGCTCCCTCACAGGAAAAGCACAACCTGTGTGTGAATACCAGTGTATGGACTTTTGGTCCTCTCTTGAGACAGAAGAGGCAAAGGATGTGTGTCAGTTTCAGTATTACAGTTACAGACCATATCCACTTTGATTACGCTATAGTACAGTATGCATCTGCAGTACTCTGAATAACTTTAAATATGGTAGGTTTATAAGAGCTGATTAAACTATATGTGAACTACAGCCTATGTGAAATTCATATTTTCACAAAATGTAACATTTCACAACAAACTGTCCAAAAACTGCATGCAACCTCTCATGTGAAATGTTTTTGATGTAATATTAAATGTGATTGTATTGCTTTCCCAAGTCTTACATCTCATCCAGATTCAACATGTGAAATAGAAATAAAAAATAAAATAAAATAAAAATAAAACATGCCTTATAATAAGTACATTTTATATTATATAGTTTTTTTTTATTTAATCTTTATTCATTATTATTGTTACTATTGTTTATTTATTTAATTCAATGATTGACTTATCACAGGTTTGTATCTTTCATTAAAGTATAGGTAATGTGAGCACCATTAATTAACTTTTGTATTTATACATTTCTGAATGATTATATTCACTTTTATTTTACTTGTCTTTACCTGTCTATACAGTGCTTCATTGTGGCCATGTCCGTTAAGCAAAACTTAAAGTTGAATTTGACAGAAAGAGAGACAGAAATGACCAGGGTTTGATTTCCTATCAGGCATATTTGAGGGCAACTTGATATGTAGAAGGGTCCTTTAATAACCCGGAAGTCTAGCTTTCACATGTGTACATGCACCAGTTGCTAAGCACAGTTATCACTGTGTACCGTTATAGCCAATACTTTTGATGTCATTAGACTCTTGCGCTAAAAAGAAGAAGATGAAAGTTGTCGCGTTAATAAGGTAACCGTGCTTCTTTGCTGCAACTGTCTCATAGTTTTCTATCACTGATGTTTTCTGGTAACGTTAGCATGACAGTAACTAAGTCTGTGTGTGAATAAAGGCTGGATAACTTGTTCCAGTGAGGTGTACGGTGTATATTTCCCCTATGACATTGTTCAAAACCAGAATATACATGGTCACTTCTAAAAGTCCAAAGTTATCGACTATAAAGGTGCTGAAAACCATTCCAAAGTAGCACACAGTAGCTAACTTACTGTGTTGTATGGTGAAGACTGTAACGTTAGCATCCTCATATAGTAAGTAACAAACAAGGCTCTTTATTACTTTATATTAAAGCTGCTACATCACATTCCCAGATCACTAACCGTACACCCCTGATAATGTGTAGGTCTGCATCTTAATTATTCAAACACAACTTTACCTCTGTGCCTATTCCTCATGTTGTTTTCCAGTGGGGGCAAAGACAGCTGCTACAACATGATGCAGTGTGTTGCTGCTGGGCACCAGATCGTAGCTCTGGCCAACCTCCGTCCTGCTCACACAGGTGAGGAAGATGCGCTGCTGGGGTTTAGATGATCTACAGGGGCTTGCTGGGCAATATGGGCCAGCCAGCTGCACTTCTGCGGGACCATGAAATTCTGAGCTGTACACAATCAAAGTACTGCAGAACTGTATGTAAAGTTACTGTAAATCCCACAAGAGGCTTTTATAGCATGCTAGCTGATATGCTGTGGTTTGGTGGGGCAACGATTAGGCGATTAATGAAGTAGTTGATGACACAAAATGATTAACGATAATTGATTAATCCTTAATCGTAATAACAGATTTCTGTTTGGTTCATGGATATGGTTCATGGTTACTTTTGCTGAAAAGAAGATGGATACTAGCTGGGTTCTAATACATTAAATTTTAAAAACATGGTGACTGTTTGTTGGAATTTATTTTTGTTTCAATATATCACATTTTATTTTAAATGGCTTGTTTTTATTTCATGTTGACATTTTACATGATGAGACTTTTATTTTATTGTGTCACTTTTCAGAATAAAGTGAATGAGAATTTTTATAGTAAGTTGGGAGTGAATAATTTGATTTGCTTCATTTATGTATTCATTATTTTGACCCACATGGATCTTAATGTAACTATTTAGTATTTCATTTTTAAACAGCTCTGCAGTCTCTTGCAAGCCAGGAGTTTTAGCTCTCATTAGCATGTTGTTGTTTAATATTTTGAATGTTATAGTCCTCCTGTTCATTTAGCCTTGTAGTCTGATGTTATCTATAGCCACCATTTATGGTTTGTGGCTTGTCACCTGACACTGAACTAGGGCTGTCCCCGACTAAGGCTTTACATAGTCGAATCAGAATCGTCAAGTCCTGCCTATAGTCGACTGATAGTCGAATCGTGTGTTTTTGTGCAAGGCGATTGCGAAGCTAAACTGAGGCTTAATGTTGACCATTTTCTCTCTCTCTCTCTCACTCTCTCTCTCACACCTGCCATTCACAGGTCTTGTGCAGAGTTTTTGCCATGCTGCCGACAACTGCATGCATGTCGCGGTTTCTCGCGGGTCTATTTCAAGTAGCGCTTTTTAAAAACGATAAGATATTCTTTGTGTGGTTCATCTACGGTGAAAACTTATCCGAAAGTCCCGCGAGGTGCGGACAACTCGCCACAACACCTGTTGGGGCTCCTTCTCTCCTGCCACTACACACACACATACATGCTACGCATACACATGCGCACTGACGACCCAGTGTTAGGGTTAATTTTGGATTTATTCACGCACTTTAAAAACATTTATTGGAAGTTTTTTTTTGCTTTTTACATGTTTATTTACAGCATTAAACGTTTGAATGTGTGTATTGTAATAGGCTGTATATTAACTTATTGAGAGAAAACTGGTTGATCTATGTAAAATCAGACATTAAGCACGGCAATATCAAAATGGCATGATGCTTCAACTGTGAGATTGACAGTCGAATCAGGCTCCGCCCATCGAAGCATGAATCTTTGACTATTTGGGGTCAGCCCTACTTAACTTCTTTTCCTCCATGCCACAGATGAGTTGGACAGCTACATGTACCAGACAGTGGGCCACCAGGCCATAGAGCTGTATGCTGAAGCCATGGATCTGCCCCTGTATAGACGCACCATCCAGGGCTCTAGCTTGGACACCAGCAGAAACTACAGTGAGACAGAGGGGGATGAGGTGGAGGACCTGTATGAGCTACTGCACCTCGTCAAGGTAGGCCTCTCTATCCCCACCATTAGTGAGAGATCCTAGCACTGTGTTGGTCTGCAGAGTGGATGCTACTGCACATTATGTTTTTAACCCAGGTCCTCTGGCCAAAAGGTCTGAATACTTGAGTAACCCACCCTATCTTGGATTCCATGCACACACATATGTTACCAGTTTATTTATTTTCATAACACAGTTATTAATACATCAAACAAACTCAAGAATATTGTATTTATTTATACAGTCTATGCTATGTACCTATTACATCATTCAAATTAGTACAAACTACTTCAGACTTTATTTGCACACACAAAAGAAACAAATCAGCATTGGTGGACCATCATTGTCCTCATTCATGCCTCATTCATGCCTCATTCCAAAGTTAAGTACAATATTCAGATCTATCTTTGGTGTGGGTTGATGGCTCCATAGTAAAATATTTGTGTTCCTTTGTCTTGGTATTTGTTCCAGTTTCTTCACCTGCCATTTGTTATGTTTTTTCCATTTTATACTGGGTAGATAAAGTTCAGCCAGATTGAATAATCCTGTTCTAAAGGATGTGTCACAACAAAATTCTGTTTGAACAAGAAGCACAATGAACTTAAAATGCAATATGCTCTTTAAAGTGTCAGTTGATTTGTGACTTTAATTGTAATGACATGTTTGAATGTTAATACACTAAAACTTAAAAAAAATAATTTTTTGCTATATTTTTAATTTTTTTTTTACTAAATTATTCAGCAGCACACAATTGCCTATGCATTACATCTGAACAGGTAAACGTAGGTAGGCATATATAAGATAATATGATAATATTTTATATTATTTGATATGTATTTGTTATTTTATTTATGTGGATTTTAAAAAATAGAGCAGTTTATAATATGTGCACACTGCACACACATTCACACATATATACACAAACCTACATATGCGCAAATGTAAACAATCATAAAAAACAGTACAGGAGTTGTAGGAGGCAGAGTAATTGTACTTCTTTGAAAAACTCAAAGCAAAAGGCAAAAAATACATAAATTAATTAAGCATCTAACCATAAATCTAGAATAACAAAATAATTTTGATTGATGTAAGAGGCTTCACACATTAAAGAAATAGAGAGTTTATCTTATTCAGAATAATATTACAATAATTATGTGAACTCACTCTTGCAGTGCTTGATTGAGCGTATACAAAAATAGTCATCTTGACTCCTTGCCACCACTGACATATGCTTGGCTGCTTTTTCAGTGAACAAGCTCTCAGAGCACTACTAAACTTCTCATCTCGGCTAAGGTTCATGACATATGTCACACTGTTGAGATGTTTTACAAGTCATTCTCTGCGGATTCAGAGTCACTTAGTAGCCCACCAGCATCATCATCTCAAAGAGACCCCGCTTGTCTAGCTTCATCTGGCCTGCTGTACACTAACAGTCCTTAGCACCTACCAAGCTGCTCAGGAGATTAAAAAGCCATGTTAGTGCTTTTAGTCTGTCTTATTTAGTACATCTTGATTTTACTTTCAAAGTGGACTAAGTTTTCTTTTTATCTTATTCTGGGAAAATAGTGTGCCTATTGTATCAGTTAATTAAAGTTTTATGTGTGAAGTTGGAGTGAGGTGCCCTTCAACAACTGGCTTCACGGGAAAAAATCCATTCTTTTTTTTTATCTCACTTGACAGAAGATCAGATGCAAAAAATTAATCACCAAATTAATATTTCATCAAATACCACTTTTGCTAGGACGTTGCGAAAATATTCATTTGATGCCAAATTATGTATGAGACCTCGGTGGTCTGATGTGGTGCAGGGTGGCTGACTGACAGGTTTGAGACAACTGTGTGTATGTGTAACACACCGCTGGCACTGCCTTCCTACCTGACCGCCTGCAGCCATGAGGAAGCTACCTGGACGCACACTTCAACAGCAGTACCAGCTCTCCCTGCTGTCAGTGGAAACAGGGTGTGGGATTGATCCTGTGTAACAACTTCTCCCTTCTGCACCCCCATTTTAGCTTCCAGCCTCAAAATTTAAGAGCCTCTTATGGGATAGTGGATAGGAGTTTGTTGTTGAGACGGGAGTTGACTTGACGTGGTGTAAATGAGAGAAGGGGGGGCAGGGCAGTGTGCTTGGTTCTTCCTGTAGGTCTGTGTGGAGACATGTTCATCCGGAGCTGAGGGCTGCTCCAGGGCCCCTGCATGTCCACACACAGCCTGGGTGGCAAGGGCCAGTCAGCTTGCCTCAGGGCATTTCGCGCCCTCTGCCTGACTTTCTTTGTCATCTTCTGTATAAATCGCAGACTTTACACATGCGGCTACATGAGAAAGCTCTTGTTTGTGTGTTTTCTTGTGAGTACGCACACATTCACACAGTTCATCTTCTGGTTTTTGGGGTTCTCATGGACATCTCTCTTGTATATACCATCTCTGCCTGTGGTTAGGGCTCTCATTGCAAGGGGCTGCTAATTTCCCATTTCCAGGGCTTCTCTGGTCTGACCTCACCAGTCAGACGGGCCATAGATCAGGGCAGTTGTACTCCCATGGGGCCCTCGCAGGCTAGCAGACCTCCAGTCGTCTCCACGTTTACCCCTCTCACCGTCATCAACAGACCTGCACCATAAACAACAGGCTTCCTCTCTCTC
>NC_060160.1:11983769-11993769 GCF_021292245.1 Micropterus dolomieu | reverse complement strand
CTTGCCAAGGGCATGAGCCACTACCACTGCTTGGTTGAACATTGTTCCAGTGAAGAACGCATGTTTATGGTCTTTTCTCCTGATTTTTATTTTGATGCTGGATGAATTGTAGAAGTTTCTAGAGGTTATTTGCATTTGAGATATTTACTAATATGTTCTATTATGCCTTGATGTAAAAACAATATTATGGAAAATATATTACTATAATTTCTCTTTTGTTTGATAATTCCTATTAAAAATGAAGGGAAATCTGTGATCATTTTCCAAGCCTGGCAGACCAAATTTGATTTCTTTTCTCATTTTTGTCATTGTGTGTTTTGTCACTTTTTCTTCAAAATGCCTTTGGATGTCCTTCCTTTCAAAACAGCTGCTACTTTAGATCATTGGAGATCTATTGTTACGCCTTCACTGTCACCCTAGATGAAAATAAATTTTTTCACTCTCTGCTTTTTTTTCTCTTCTAAAAGTCAAATTTCAAATTAATCTGAAAATATGAAGTTGAATTCACATGACTTCCACAGGCTAACTTATTGCGCCATTTGGATTCTAGCCTGTTGTTTTTATTCTGCAGCCCCACATGAGAGTTTCAAGGATAATCCAGCCATTTAAGAAAAACAGAAGTCAGTGAGGAGGTTGAATGTGTAATAAAACCTTTTAAACTCACCAGTATCAACAGCTAGTCAGGCCCAATACTGCCTGTCTCATAACAGACAGCTAAGGAAAAGTGCTAAGTCTTTCAACTCCCTGCCATTCATCTACTCGGAAATTAAGAGGGCTTTTATGTTTTGTTTTGTGAACCATTCCCCTCAAGAAATATTTGTGGCAGGCCCCATCACCTCCCGCAGCTCATGTCATAACCAGCCGTAGAAAAACACTGTCTGGAGTCTGGATAGTGGGTTAAACCAGCATCATTGCTATATTTTCCTCTAGTGTGTCTCTGAGGGTTAGGGCCCCCCCCCCTAACCCTTCATGATGTCTGTTCTGACGCTATGGAGGATAGAGGACAGGACGGCCAAGATGCCAAGAGCCTGGAACCTGACCTCACCAGACAAACATTTACATTTTGGTGTGTGTGTGTGTGTGTGTGTGTGTGTGTGTGTGTGTAGGCCAGTACGTGACTGTGTGTATATACACGGATGTCAGTACATGAGCGTGCATGTACCCTGTGGCCTAGGTGGTTGTTACAGACCATGAAAAAGCAACTGACACAGTTTACCTCTCTGTGGCATAGGACTCCTCCTTTGATTCTGTCCTACTCACTTTCTGGAAGCCGCTTCCTGTCTCAGACGCTCAAACACTTTTACCTCAGCCGAGTGGGAATGTTGCTATGACAGAGCTGGGATTAGGACTTTATTTTATGCCCCACAGAAAACTTTTGCTGTTGCTTATTTATTGGAACACCGTATCCTTTTAATGATAAGAGGCGAGACCTTGAATGTTTGGAGGAAGTTACATGATTTCCTGTCATCTTAAAAATTTCCCAAAACAGTTGATCGTCTGAGATTGGACGCACAGAATGACAATTTGTTTAATGTAGAAACGGCTGTTAAAATATTACATTTTGTGAGAGCCAGTAATAACTAAACTTGTTTGCTTGAATTGCAAGTATTCATGGACATCGATAAACAACCTTATGTCTCCCCGCTGCTTCTGAACATTTAGTTTTCCATGCTTGTAGATATGGAAAGCCTCCTTGTCCTTGGCCTGCTGAAACTAGGGCTTTGTGCTTGCTTTGGCCAAGGCGCTCTCCCTCCCTGCCTGATGACTGGCTGGCCTGTGTTTATGTAACCATATATATCTAGTGGAAACTCGTGAAACGTTAATCTCTCTACTTTTTAACCCTGATGAATTTCTACATTTTCCAGCTGTGCGGCATGGCATATTTATGCTCAGGCTCTATCGCAGAAAACAGATCTGTCATTGTAAATGAATCACTATCTAAGACTAAAGAGTGTGTATGTGAGTGTAAACTTCAGGCTAGAAAACTGTACAAATACAAACTCAGCCATGAAAAGCTACAGTAGTATGGTGATTGATTAAATTTGAAGCTTCTTTTTCATTCTTCTCCCAACCCAAACCAGTGCATGCTGGCCTGTCACTTATCACATTGCTGTGGGCTGATAAGTGTCCCTCACTCATCACGTTGATGAGACAATGTCTCATGTCATATCCTCTGTTGGCTGGTCACACCTGCACCGTGGCCTCAGCAGAGGATAATACTTTCCCCTATTCTACTTCCTCTCTCCCCTTCTTGTAACTCTGACCTGCATCATCTCAGGAACCTGTCGGGATATTTAGGTTCATGAGCAGCTGGCTTTGTGAGCAGTTTGTTTTTCTTATTTCACCACTCTGTACGGTTGAGGACTGACACGTGGTGAGTCATCTCTCCAGCCCATCCACAAGCACAAAGGAAGAGCCCGTCTTTCAACAGCTGCTTCAAACAGACAGCCCCACCAATTTACCAAAAGGGAATGTCTCTGAAAGCCTTTTAGAACAAGGTTTTGGCCAGTGTTTGTTTTACAAAGACATTCGCTAAGCTTGCATGTCCATTTGTTGCTTTATTTTGATGGATCAGACTCTGTACATAGTGTTTTAGCCTCAATATATACAGTAATAGCAGTATGTAATCTTGTAAGCATTGGGTGTAACTTTAAACATTATAATTGGTCCAAACTGTAACCTCTATCTTGTACACACCTCTTCCACATCCTATCACTCCTTCACCAACTCTGGGAGTCACCTTGGAGTATAAGTGTCTGTAGAGAATGGTAATGAGGAAGCTGATTTAAAACAAATAACCAGTGTCTCCTCCTACTAAGCTCACACCAAGCATCCTGTCAGTTTGGCATGTCTGAGTTGTCAGGACAGCCCGACACGCCCCGGGACTATGTCCGCATTACATTAAACACAATCGCTTGACCCTAGCTGGCCCTATCCCCTGTAACACATCTACTTGAGCTGCTACAAGGTCCAACCCCCTCTTCATGTTCCCACCATGTAGGGGAACAGGGGGGAACAATCCCATTACATTACAGCAGGCCTAGAGCTGATCTAATGGAGAGAACATTAAAACCATGTCGCGTCCAGTCACTTACTTGATGGATCCTGAGAGAGAGGGACGAAGAGAAGGAGAGATGGAGAGGAGAGGGAGTGTTGGAGAGAGGGGGAAGGGGTAGGAGGATGTGGGGTTAGAAGTGGTGTCAATATGACAGTGGAAAGCTTGTGATGGTACCCTGGTGCCCTTGAGCAAACTGTCATTCAAACCACTTTAATTTCTTGACTTTGTCTCCTTGCCGACCTCCGTGCCACCGCACACAAGCATACTAAATACAGGAAGCAGTAATATAATTGAAAGTACATGTCAACAATTTTAGACTCGATAAAAAGCTGATTTTGTAATGGAAATTTGTGGCCTTGTTTCTGTAATAGCCAAGATCTGCCAACGCTGGCTTCCTAGTTGTCAGAACAGTCTGAAACAGGCATGTTGGAAACCCACCATTTTGCAAAATGGAGCTGTGTATTGTTAGGGTGTATAATTAAGACCTCATTGTGACAGCCATTGAGAGAGAGCTAATAAGGGTTCTGATGTATTCCATATGAATATTGAATTTTTAATATTTTATGGCTTTCTAATTGCCCTGGTTGCTGTTAATGGCTTTGACTGTTGAATATTACCCAGACTGAATGTGTGGCATGTGTAAGTACCTTTTAAGCTAAGAGCTGAAATAAAATAGCTGCATTCTCAAGCCGAATTCTTTGCTTTATGATTGTCGCGTATGTATCTTTGGGGCAGATACATATCTTAACTGAAGGCATGTCTGTGACTGGGAATACATTTGAACCACTCTTTAACTCCCTTACTAAGATGAATGTATATATAATTACAAAGTATATCACACACACTACCTTGATATAGAGTTTAATGGCCGTATCGTTTCTTTGTGGAGCATGTCTGCTGGCCTTAATCTTCCCCACAGCTGACATCTTAATAACTCAGCCCTCTCCATCCATTTCCACGGGAGACATCCGGATGTTGGGGAAGGATTAGTTTAATGAATTTGACAATTAGTAGCAGAAGTTAATGACTGCATGGGGCTAAGTACCCTGATGGACATGGCTGGGGGGACTGAGGGCTTCCATTGCTCTGGGCCATAGATCCTCATTAATAGCTTTTCTGCCTACTGGAGAGGACAGGGGAAGCCAGGCCAGGCCTTTGTTTGTTCTGCCTCCGACGGGGTTGCTAGGGGGTTGCACTGTTGCACAAGGCCACACCAGATTTAGTCCCGCTCTGGGCATGAGTTAATGCAGGGCCTCAGGTCCTGGATCAGGTGAAGCTTCTTTTAATGAGCTAGGGTCATTAAACACTGAAAAAAGAAAAGTGACATGGAATCAGAGCAGGCAGGGAGCTCGCTCTTTGGATCTTGTGCCAACAGTCATGAAGAAAGAAAAGTGGCTTGGGGTCACAAGAGTCCTGATGACCTCTGCTTTGATTTATCTTTATGTTAGCTTCTTACCCGGATTCCACCTCTAATGTAGTCAAAACATCGTTTAACCAGATAGCTCTCATAAAGATTTTATTATTATTTATTATTATACTGTGCTTCATGAGCTACCTTGTCGCTTTGTCAGATATTCCCACTATAAACCATTTTGATAAATATTTCAGCTACTATAAAATCAAAGTTTGTCTTTTTTATGGCACCATGAATACACATGAAACAATTCCCATAAAAAACATCAATTCAGATTAATACATACATATACCACTTCTTCACAATAATTTATCCCACCTTTCCCACAGAGGATGAGAAACTATGTCTAGCATTTGGAAAATCGCGTCCAGAGCAGCATTAGCCGCCCCCTCATTCCTGTCTGTCTCCTGGTGATAGCTATAATAGCGATGAAAACATAACTGCATCCAAAAATAATCATTTTCCAAAGCTGTTTGCCAAAGATCTACTAGCTAGAGTCTCCATTGAAAACAAGGCGATGTGTGAGAAATTTGTCTTGTGTTATCATTAGTGGCGAGTATGCCTGGGTATTATAAGGCTGCATGATGTAATGTAATGAGAGCCAGCGAAAAGAGAAGCTATTTAATTGGCCGAGGCTGAGTCGAACCTCAGAGGCCCAAGTACCATCAACAGAGAAGGGGAGTCAGAGAGATGGAAACACAAGACAAGGATGTTGTTTGCTGTTGCTCTGATGCTTTGTTATTCTGTCAGGCCAAGTCTAGTCCTGCCAAGTTTGAAACTAAGGGACCAAATTGGTGTTGATGTAGCGTACTCCTTTAACGCTCTCATTCCAATCTTTTTTCCTCTTTTTCTCTGTCTCTCCTTATCCCCACTCTTTACCTCCTAATATGCCTCTTTAAGAAGTGACAGTTGTATTTAGGGAAAAGGTTATCATTGTATTAGAATAGAGTGCTAGCCCTGAGGCTTACCTAGAATTACATGACACTGCCTGCAGCCCCTTTCGCTCTGTGCTGGGCTGAAATGTTATCAGTCTGACTTAATTACTGTCACCGGGCAGTGGAATTGACTATAATGTAATGTATATTCCAGTGTTGGACACATTGGAGGGATATTAAAACTTGAGTACTGAATCCCAAGTTTTTAAGACCTCTTGATGTTTAACTTTGGGTCAAAGAGTAAAATTCTAGCTGTGTGTTTGTTTGTGTGTGTTTAGCTTCAGTTCTATACCTCCCATCCTCTGCTGCACCGTAAACACCAAACACACACACACACACACACACACACACACACACACACACACACAGAGCACATCCTTTATCTGATTAGCTGGCACGCCTACATGGAGGTGTGTGTGTGTGTGTGTGTGAGTGAGAGTGTGAGAGAGAGGCACAGTGCGTTGCAGCGCAGCATCAGGCCCCAGGCAGGGCATGGATTTCATTTAGGAAAGTATCAAAGGTTTACACGCTGTTCGCTTTAATCAGCATGTTTATCAGGCAGAGAAAAATTGCAGGAAGGGACCACAGGGAGACGGGGGTGGGTGGGTGGGTGGGGGGGGGGTTATCTTAAGGACCAGTAGCCAGGGAAATTGATAATGGCTACAAGGTAATTTACTGGAGACTTGTGCATCCCTCCACTGCTTCTACCCTTGCCTCTCGTTCTGATTACAGCCCATGTAATGTTCTAATGAATCTGCAGGTGTGTGTCTGTAGGGGAGGGGCACAAAGGTAGGGAACGGGGGTTGTGCATGTATGTCTACGTATATATGGGTGTGAGCATGCACCGTTTGCTTGCACCTATGTATGTATGTTTGTTTGCTTGTGTCACTCCAGATCATGCCTGTTTTCCGCGAGAGAAGATTGATCGCATCTCAAGGCCGTGTCAGGATCTCTCGAGTGCATAGTTGTGTCAGTGTTTCTGAAATATGAATATGATATGAAAAGCAATTAGATTAGCCCTCAGCAATATTAAAGATAGATGCCACTCACAGACACAATGCTCCACTGATACTTCCAAGTTGTCACTGCAGTTCTGTCTTCCAGCTGGGTGTGTAGAGGATGGAAGCTGCGGCCAAACATGCTCATCTCCCTCTCAGACTGCTGATAAGGTCCAGGAACTGCCTCTAGTTGTGCTGGTGCCTCCAGTCACACACTCACATGTACGCATAAACACACACGTTCACTCACATGAGCCATTTACACAAACCTCCTGGGGAAATGGGCCAGACCATAAAGGCCTTGATGCGACCAGAGAGTAAACATCCCCACAGTATTGCTGTATCAGTCTGTGTGTGTGTGTGTGTGTGTGTGTATGTTTACATGTGTTTGTGTGGTTTTCAGATAACACTTTGGGATGCCATTGTAGGTGAGCGAGGAGTATCTGGCCCCATGGGACAGTGACATCATATAGCCTTTTCAATGCACGTTGCGCAGACTATATAATGGAAAAGGCGAGAAATCTTTGTGGTTACGTTTCCTTCACCTTTTCTCCCCACAGGAAAAGGAGGGTGTTGAAGCTGTGTCTGTAGGGGCCATTCTCTCCGAATACCAGAGGATCCGTGTGGAAAACGTGTAAGTTGAAGAAACACCCACCCTTATTATCCAGAATACACTTAGTAACTAAAGTGCACACACCCTCTGCGTTTAGGCCTCTGAACTCGAATGACGCACACTCTGTGGTCCACTGAAGGAAAAGAGTACATCCTCTGTAGTCTTTACCTCACTGTGTGTTCCAAACTTGGACTGAGTTTTGTTTAAACACGTACACACACACACACACACACACACACACACACACACACACACACACACACACACACACATATACACACTGAGTTTTGTTTATGCCATTTTATTTAGACTAGCTCTGTTTTTATGGAGCACTGATTTCAAGAAAAGGAAAGAAACTGATAGTTTCATAATTGTCATGTGATTTTGTTCATAGAAGAAATGCACTCTCCCATTATGGGTGAAACATAGCAGGCTTATTGGCAGAAAGATGAGATGGTTTCCTTGTGACACAGATAGCCATATGTCTTTCTTATTCTTGTTCTTGTTTTATTCTTTCTGTCTCTGTTTTTCTTTGCCTTCCGTCCTCTCTCTTTGTTCTCCTGTGTTCTAAACTTACACAGACTGGACACATTGCAGGACAAAAGCTCTCTTCTTATTAACAAATCCTGCTGTCAGTCAGCTATTGTTTTCCCTCACTAGATGCATACACATAAACATCTCAGGCATTTCTTGAGCAGTAGACATTTGTGTGCAGACTTTTTGGCTCCAGTTACCTGCTGTGGATGAGTTTATGTGACAAGCCACAGCTTAAGATAGAGTTTTTGTGTTTGTCTTGTCTTTGAATAAAGGCACTGGCAGTAGTGGCAGGTGGGAGCATGTTCTATGAGCCTATCAGGGTGGCAGCCTTCCCACAAATGGAAAAGTTGCCCAGCCCAGTTGGCTTTGAAGTTGTTCTGAAGCTGGCATATATTCACTATTAACCGCTTATCCTCTTTCTACAACCTACTGCTCTTCATCTGCCCTTTCACCTGTTCCCCAGATGTTTGCGGCTAGGTTTGCAGCCTCTGGCTTACCTGTGGCGCCAAGACCAAGAGTCCCTGCTCTCTGAGATGATATCATCTGACCTCCATGCTATCCTCATCAAAGTCGCCGCCTTCGGTGAGTTTGTGTCTCACTCTTTTGTGTGTCAGGCAGCTGGTGAGCATTCAGATGTCCCCTCCCTTCTGTTCATGCTTTTTACTTCACTCTCTTTTTACTTTCTCTGGAGGTGCCACGTTGGTTAAGTGGTGTTTGGCATGGGGATCGGACAGACAGAATTTGGATAAGTGAAGGATAGGAGGGGTGGAAAGGGAGGTGTAACCAGAGAGAAACAGAGAGACTAGCAGAGTAATGCCCTAATCATTAATCTGTGGCTTAGCAGCGGTGTTGAGACTTGTGCCAGCGGCGAAGGTATTGAAGCAGAGAACAATATAAAAAGATAAGACGCACAGAGCGAGGAGTGGTGAGAGAAGTGCGCTGTGGTACTGAGTGGGTGGGTGGAGGAAGGGGGGAGGGTTGGCAGTTGAGAAATAATCATAGGTGATTGCCCCGCACATTAATGCAACCTGTCAATAAGCGACGCATGTCCCCATTGTCTGAGAGAAACACTGCATTCTCTGCTCGTGCATAGTTCACAATACATGGTCCGTGAAGTGAAGATTAAAATCTCTCATTTGCGTTCTTCAACTGCTTCAGCACTGATGGTAGAGGTTAATGTGGTGTCACCTGCTCTCTACCTGCCTGTTTTGGAGCCCGAGGATAGGAAGATCAGATTACTGAATAACAGGAGAGAGTAAAAAAAAAAAAAGTTTTCTTTTTCTTTTCTTGGGTACATGATGTTAAGATCCCTACCTGCATCTACTTGACAGTGCAGCCGGATCCCTTTTGACAGTGCCGGTGATAAATGATAATTACAGCTAAAAATGGTTCTTTTTACACTCAAACTACTCATGGTGAAAGATCATCATGTAGACACTGTTTACGTGCTGTTAAGTGCTTGTTGTCACCTTTGGTAGCAATCAGTCGAAAAGGGGTCCATGGCTGACTGATGACCTGCAGAGGTGAGCAGCACGTTCAAGACACTCTGCATGGCTTTCAACACTGCTCAAATAACCTCTCATGGAATGCACTTGTCAAGCCATTTATCTTTGGGGCTTTATTTGCCGGACCCATTTCTCATTTTTAATGGTAGCATGATAAAGGACTTTTTGGTAATAAGTAATACTACTTGTCAGATGTCCGTCAGAAGAGAGATGAGGTCAGAATCAATGTTCTCAAGACTTTCCCCCCTGGTATTCTGTGGGATGTTAATTATTGTTTACCAGTGAAAATTAAGTTTTATTTCCATTACGTTTGAAACCAGATACGATCTAAGTCTGTATTTAACATTAATTGATCAATCATAATGTCAAATTACCCTCCTGGAATAAAAACCGCACCTTAAAGACCTCAGTCACCTTGTAAGCTTTCTTCTCTAAACACAACTTTGTCTAAAAGCAAATTCTCTACATTTTTTGAAAGATTATAATTAGAAAGGAAAATCACCCCGAGTGTGGATCTTGCTCTCCCACTATAGGCGTTTGTGTGAGTATGTGGGCATGTGTGTTTTGGCTACAGGTAAAAAGGAAAGATCTTATCACTCGTGACTCCTCACCTGTCCCGAGGCAGTGGTAATTTGAAAGGAGAGAATTGAATAGGGGTGCAAGCGCCCAAGACATTTTACCAAGCACTTATATAATTGCAGCTTTGGTGGGAGTAGGTCTGAGCAGTGAGGTGTGCTGTTTAGGGGAGATTGGGTGACAGAAGGGCGTACCTGGTGGCCTTTGGTGTTTGCACATGTGTGTGTGAGCGAGAGAAAGAGATTTGGAGGGATTTACTAGTGCAGACCTCAGGAGGAGAAAAAAAACAACTCTCACAGGGCAAAGGTTAAGTCTGCATCTGAACTGACAGCCAAAACAGCTTATGATATTCTGTGGTAGTATG